>NC_092272.1:11342936-11387936 GCF_036320965.1 Panulirus ornatus
GTGTCCCAGGGCAGGTCAGCTGTGTCCTGGGCACTTGGCGTGTCCCAAGGAAGGTCACCTGTGTTCTGGGCACCTGGGGCGTCCCAGAACGAATCAATTGTGTCCTGGGCACCTGGGGCGTCCCAGGAAGAATCAATTGTGTCCTGGGCACCTGGCGTGTCCTGCGACAGGCCAGCAGAGCCCTGGGGCGTCGAGATGAACGTCATTACATCAACCTGGTAACACAGCCACAGTTTCTTAACCGAGTTCACGTATATCTGGTCCAGTTCCTCCACCGTAAACATGGCACAATGATTCATCTACGGTGTTTCTTGTGTTGCATTCCACCTGGTCCACTTCCTGTATTGCTAATTCCCCAGGAACTAGTCGTTGTAGACGTCATGAAGCTCATTTAGAAACTTCTAAGACTATGATCTCGTTAGCCATTTAAGAGATAAAGAAACCTTTTGAAACGCCTCCCCCGCCATGATTCAGTTTCATAATTCCGTGTCAAAACTACGCAAGACTTGCAGATAATTATCTTGACGACGCGGGTTGTTGGCCGTCAGCCCAGGTAGTGTGTTGATGGGTTCCATGTGGCCGGTGGCTGGGCCAATCACCTGTCTGGGACAGGAGGTACTTGAGCTGGGGAGGCAGCGTCGCCAATGGTGATCCTACGTCAGCTTAACGCTCTTACGAATGGGGAAGGTCAGGGAAAAGGAAACCAGCATAGCGAAGGATAAGGAAAGAGAACTGGCAGTAAAATGTGTCTGAAATGTGACTGATGCTCAAAGTCTTATCAAAAGTAATGATGATATTTTTCTTTACATGAATCAAAGTCCAGCGATCAAATCTTCACAGTCAATAATCAAAGTTGGAGAGAGTCTTTTGGTCTTGTGTAGAACATATCCCAAAATTGTTCGTAAGGTCATTTGATAGGAAGCTGAGGAAACAGCCAAGCCAATATCAACAACAGGTAACGTCAGGTCATCAGTCAATACAGTGAGGTAATCTGGCACTCCACAACTTCAGTGTAGTCAACCATCAGCCAACTTTCAGATTAAGTTTCTAACACATTTACGTTGTCGCGCGAGAAGATCTATACGTCAAGTTGAACTCAAACTTTATACAAACATCTGGACCAGTTGGAGGAGATCTTGGCATTAGTGAAATTAAATGCTAATGTAGGACCCCTAAGATGTCCCCTTCAACTAGCTAGAATTAAACTGTTTTTATCAACATTGGTGTTATCTTCACACTATCACTGATACACTCACACAAGATGATTATAAATGTAGAAATGATCCTGACAGTTTTCATATATGCTGTCTTCAGGAGGGGAAGCAGAGACACTGAACTCTGGTACATGGGTTCGAACCCCCTAATATGCTGTGTATTCCTGAAAACATAGTTCATGACGACCAAAAAACCCCTGAATCGGTCTGTAAAACTCATTAGTTTCATACAATCACCCAAAATGAACTGGGTAGTATGATTTCCATATGAACATACACTGTGCTCAGTTAACCTTATGTGACATTACCTGCTCTGCCTAATGTCTGGCTACAATAGGAAATAAGAGAAGTTTAATTCACGTGCACATCTGAACACGACGCAGCCATACCACACATCTATGTAGCGCATTCCACTGAAGGAAGCTGTCTTCACCAGCGTTGAAGGCGTGACGAAGGAAAAGCATTTTCCTTTTTTGTTCTCGTGTGTGTGTGTGTGTGTGTGTGTGTGTGTGTGTGTGTGTGTGTGTGTGTGTGTGTGTGTGTGTGTGTGTGAGGGAGGGAGGAGTAGTGACCTGCGAGGTCATCCACCATGGCCACCGTCAACACAGTGCAGGACACAGGGGCAGGAGCCAATGTGTGTAAGGTGGACAGAGACGAGGTGAGTACTGCTCTCTCTCTCTCTCTCTCTCTCTCTCTCTCTCTCTCTCTCTCTCTCTCTCTCTCTCTCTCTCTCTCTCTCTCTCTCTCTCTCTCTCTCTCTCTCTCTCTCTCTCTCTCTCTCTCTCTCTCTCTCTCTCTCTCCACTGGGCTCTGTAACAGTGTCTTTCTCCTTATCTATTGATCTGCTTATCTATTCATCTATTTATCTATCTATTTATCAACCTATCTGGGTTATTCATATCTTCCAGTCTTCATTATACCTCAGCAAACTTTGTGATACCATATTGGTTTTCATGCATGGTTTCAAGTTCATAGATTAAGAAACCGAGTTCTGTAATTAGTGTTTATAAAGAAACTGTAGTGTAGTTATGAAGGTCGATTTTAAGATAGAAAATTGGCGACCTTAATTATATTGGATGGGTTACCTATGTTTACATACAATGTAGGACGTTTGTTGAATGTGAGTTGTGCTGCTGCTGCTGCTGCAGGTGACCATCAAGATATAAACAAGGGTCGTATTATCGTGTCATGTTGAGGAGTGTTTGTGTTTAGTTGTGTTGCTGTTGTAATCAAGGGTCGTACCGTCGTGCTCAGGGCTCGTATCATCGTCCTCAAGGCTCGTACCATCTTGCCAAAGGGTCGTACTGCAGTGCTCAAGGGCAGTTGATTGGAAATAACTATTTTACCTCATTACGACTAATCCTCTGAGCAATGAGGTGATCAGTGGAAAGAAACGTTTAATTCCCAGGCATGAGAGAGAGAGAGAGAGAGAGAGAGAGAGAGAGAGAGAGAGAGAGAGAGAGAGAGAGAGAGAGAGAGAGAGAGAGAGAGAGAGAGAGAGAGAGAGAGAGAGAGAGAGAGAGAGAGAGAGAGAGAGAGAGAGAGAGTCACCATGCCATCATATCTCCGTTTTCTCTAGTTCATGGCGAGCAAGCAGAAAGAGAGAGAACACCACAGCTAAATGTAACGCTAACCCATGTAGAAAGAAGGCTTCCTCTGTATATATATGGTAAAGTATATATACAGTGTATATATACAGCTATCCAACCAATGATGTCACATAATGTATATAGAATCAGCTATTACTAATAGTTTCCTCATAATAATCTCAAGATAATTGATGGTACAGTGAAAAATTGAACAATATGAGAGAACAATCATACAGTTGAACTAGATACAAAATTAAGATGATTTCATAATGACTGAAAACTGATATGAAAGAGATTGGACTCAGCTATTAGTACCATTGCAAGATGATTAAGAATTAGTTACAAGACCATTAAGACTGCTAGGCCTAAGTTTATACATATTTAAATACCTACATATTAGTGATTACAAGATGGAAGCTCCAGTTTTTGAGATTGATGGTTTAAAAGGAGGAGAATGAGGCCAAGATTCAAGAGAAGAGACTTAAGATAGAATTATTATAGTCCTGTAATTGATACATGATATTCTTGATCATATTCATGTGTTCTGTATATATCAAGAGACACATTTTGTGATAAATGAGACACAAAATTCTAAAAGAAGAGCCACAATTATAGTGAAACCTGATGTCAAATGTTGATTCTGTTTGAACCTACGAAACTTGGAAACCAAACACCTATACGACACTCAACTTACCTCCTCACCTGAGATTATAATCTTGAAACTGTGTGGCTTGTAGAACCAGGTGGGTTGATAACCTGAGAGGCTATAACCTATCATAACAACTTTCCAAAGTTTACAAAGGATATTCTCAAGTTTCACGACCCTGGTGGTCAAATTTTTTTTGTGCCTAATTACCATCTCTCGTGGTCTATACAACCCACTGGCTGTGAGTCAGGGGCGTAGCCAGACTTATGGAAAGTATACGCAGACATATAGTTATATCTGCGTATATCATATATGGTATACGCTCTAACGTAGAGTCATACACGAGCATGTAGAATCATTGTGAAGGTAGAGACGAAGGCAGGACCACTATGTCCTGTGATGGCAAAGTACTTGATGACATTGTACATAGATATCTCGTTGTGTACATCAATATCTCGTTGTGTATATCAATATCTCGTTGTGTACATCAATATCTCGTTTTGTACATCAATATCTCGTTTTGTACATCAATATCTCGTTGTGTACATCAATATCTCGTTGTGTACATCAATATCTCGTTGTGTACATCAATATCTCGTTGTGTACATCAATATCTCGTTGTGTACATCAATATCTCATTGTGTACATCAATATCTCGTTTTGTACATCAATATCTCGTTGTGTACATCAATATCTTGATGAATGCAGAGAAGATGGAAGGTGGGTGGGGGAGGGCGGGTCGCTCGGCTGTGTGGATATGTCCTCTGATAGTGAAGAGAGCGTGGAGGATAACGTGGATGTTTAGGTTCACTCCAGTGGTGATGATGGCTGGTGTAGAGGTGCACCTTGGAGCCTGACGTGTTGATGTAGCCCCGCCAGGTATTGCTGATGTGTATCACACGATGTGGATGATACACGGTGAGTCTTGTACCCTTCACTGCTGCTCACATAGTCATATCTACCACAGGATCAGTGACGTTAAGCAGGATGTGCTATTTCTGTGCTACAAGGTGTTGCAAGGGATTTTATATATATATATATATATATATATATATATATATATATATATATATATATATATATATATATATATATATATTGGAAAGGATCACAATTTTGCGCGTGATCAATATATTCCCTGAGTCCACGGGGAAAATGAAACACGCTAAGTTTCCAAGTGCACTTTCGTGTAATAATCACATCATCAGGGGAGACACAAGAGAGGAATATAACAGTCAGTTGATATACATCGAAGAGACGAAGCTAGGACGCCATTTGGTAAACATGTGAATGTATATATATATATATATATATATATATATATATATATATATATATATATATATATATATATATATATATATTTTTTTTTTTTTTTTCATACTATTCGCCATTTCCCGCGATAGCGAGGTAGCGTTAAGAACAGAGGACTGGGCCTTTGAGGGAATATCCTCACCTGGCCCCCTTCTCTGTTCCTTCTTTTGGAAAAAAAAAAAAAAGAGAGGGGAGGATTTCCAGCCCCCCGCTCCCTTCCCTTTTAGTCGCCTTCTACGACACGCAGGGAATACGTGGGAAGTATTCTTTCTCCCCTATCCCCAGGGATAATATATATATATATATATATATATATATATATATATATATATATATATATATATATATATATATATATATATATATATATATATATATGTATATATATATATGTATATATAATCCTGTATAAGATCCCCTGGAGCATAGAAACATTACAGAAAGCTTGTTTATATAGAGTTATACAGTCAGAAAGATGTTATTCAAAGCCAAATGAATAAGTCTCTTAATGGGGGAGTTACAGTCATTGTTTGTGAGGTTAAAGATGTGAGCCAACATTCCTGACCTGCGGCCAGAGTCAATACAGAAGGGAGAACTCGAGTAATTTAACCTTTCAAATTGTTAACTTTTGACCCGGAGGGAGGTTGGTTCAAGGTGGATTAACATTGTTAAAAGTGAACTTGAAACTTCTGAAGTGTGTCTGATGTTACTTCATAATTGACTTGATTCTACTTAAAAAACTTAAAATCTTACAAAGATCTAAGTGTTTTTAAAGACCTGCTAATGAATAAAGTTACTTAAAGTACGTATCTGTTTGAAGGGGACTTAAAGTCACTCATAGGTACTTGAAGTTGTCCAAACTGACTTGAAGTTTGTAAAGTCCTTTAAAGTTCCAATAGAGGAGATATAATAGCAAAGTTAAACAACTCGTCCATAATCTGTTTGTATATACGTTATAGCATTATACGAAGCGTCATGATGTGTGTGTGTGTGTGTGTGTGTGTGTGTGTGTGTGTGTGTGTGTGTGTGTGTGTGTGTGTGTGTGTGTGTGTGTGTGTGTGTGTGTGTTAAAGTGTGCGAAATCATTGTGAAAGATACAACCTAGAGGGTCAGAATATACACACGTATACACTTACACACACACACAAAAACACACACACACACACACACACACAACACACACAGACACACACACACACACACACACACACACACACACACACACACACACACACACACACACACACACACACACACACACACACAAACGTTTGACCCATTGAACAATAAGGTATGGGATGTTTCTATCCGTCTTATCTATAGTCTTATCAGTTAACTAATATCTTTATCATCTTCTCTTTTCTAGGTAAGCCAGTGACCTCACTGGATCATCTATGTCATAGTAACGAGACATCATCTCTACATTCAAGGTAAAGTCAACATTACAATATGATGTATGTTATGCTGGCCATTACTGTCAAGATAGATAGATCCCAAGGATTATACAGTGCCCAGCTTATCTTGTGGCTAGTCTGTTGGTAAAGCTTAATATACAAGTACATGTTTGTGACATGTTGAACCGAATCATCACTAGGGACTGTAGGAGCTTCGTTATAAGATGTAACGTTCGTAAAAGTCCACTTCTACTACGTCATGATGGTTCATCAGTCGTAATACTATTACTTTGGGCCAATATTAGTCACCCTTGTACAATATTCCTTTCTGTTGTTTACCACGCACACTCCACGACTCCTGTACTAAGCTTAACTCAAGCAGCCAAGCTGGGTATGTGGTGGAGTACAGCTTGAGTACAGCGACACAAATATAATATATATATATATATATATATATATATATATATATATATATATATATATATATATATATATATATATATATATATATATATATTTCATATATATGTTCAATAGATTACTAATTGACTATGATAGTCGCCAGAGATTGTAATATGTTGATGTAATAATGTAGTGTCCCGAAATGTGTTGATGTACCATGAGATCACAGGATCATCAATGCGTCAGATGTATCAACTGGTCGTTGATGATATATTTTGGGTCAAGATAAGGCTATGCTGCATTGGCAACCTTGGCGATAAGAATGTTATTCTCGCTCGCAAGCACGTGTGGCGGGGCTCGTCACGCCCTCCCACCTAGAATCTATTTTCGAAGCGTGTGTGGGACTTGTTTCCTACGGAAGACACAAATATTTGCCGTGGGCGTCAGTTCCTTTCCCTACCTATCCCCACATCAAGGGCGTCACATCTTCCCGTCAACTCCTGTCTGGCTTCCACACCTTCACGCACTGCAAGGTGGTGGAAACTTTATCTCTGGTCATATGCTGCAGCATTGGTGTGGAGGCCATGCTCTCATATGCTGCAGCATTGGTGTGGAGACCATGCTCTCATATGCAACAGCATTGGTGTGGAGGCCATGCCCTCATATGCTGCAGCATTGGTGTGGAGGCCATGCCCTCATATGCTGCAGCATTGGTGTGGAGACCATGCTCTCATATGCAACAGCATTGGTGTGGAGGCCATGCCCTCATATGCTGCAGCATTGGTGTGGAGACCATGCCCTCATATGCTGCAGCATTGGTGTGGAAGCCATGCCCTCATATGCTGCAGCATTGGTGTAGAGACCATGCCCTCTTATGCTGCAGCATTGGTGTGGAAGCCATGCCCTCATATGCTGCAGCATTGGTGTGGAGACCATGCCCTCATATGCTGCAGCATTGGTGTGGAAGCCATGCCCTCATATGCTGCAGCATTGGTGTGGAAGCCATGCCCTTCATATGCTGCAGCATTGATGTGGAGGCCATGCCCTTCATATGCTGCAGCATTGGTGTGGAGACCATGCCCTTCATATGCTGCAGCATTGGTGTGGAGGCCATGCCCTCATATGCTGCAGCATTGGTGTGGAGACCATTCCCTTCATATGCTGCAGCATTGGTGTGGAGACCATGCCCTTCATATGCTGCAGCATTGGTGTGGAGGCCATGCCCTCATATGCTGCAGCATTGGTGTGGAAGCCATGCTCCCATATACTGCAGCACTGATATGGAGGCTTTAACAAACAGGCTCGTTAGGACCCCATCAATGGTTTGGTGCTGGTTAAGTTCCTTTGTGTTGTTTTGAAACATAAAGATGAAACGAATTAATCTGATGAAAACCTTTCAAGAAATCTGTTTCCCTAATTATATCTGCGACAAATTTGCATCTTAACTGTCATACAAATTTTCGTTACAGACCAAAGCAATGTTTTAACCAAACATAACGTAGGATGTTTATATAATTTTCTACTTAACAGAGGTTCATGGAAATATCGTATTTAATTTTCATATCTTGATTCTAGTTTAAATATATTACGGTTTTTAACGTGTAAGTTTAATGGACTAAGTTCTCGTCTTTGTGCATTTAATTTTTTTTGTGTGTTTTAGTAAAATGTGATGAGATGAAATCCTTGCGTAAAGACTTGATGAGAATAGAATTCTCGAAATCCTTACAGGCCAGGTCAAAGGTCAGGCTAGCATATTTACGGGTCGTACCGTCGTGCCCAAGGGTCGTACCGTCGTGCTCAAGGGTCGTACCGTTGTACTCAAGAGTCGTGCAGTCGTGCTCAAGGGTCGTACCGTCGTGCTCAAGAGTCGTACCGTCGTGCTCAAGGGTCGTACCGTCGTGCTCAAGGGTCGTACCGTCGTTCTCAAGGGTCGTATACCGTCGTGCTCAAGGGTCGTACCGTCGTGCTCAAGGGTCGTATACCGTCGTGCTCAAGGGTCGTATACCGTCGTGCTCAAGGGTCGTATACCGTCGTGCTCAAGGGTCGTACCGTCGTGCTCAAGGGTCGTATACCGTCGTGCACCTGTTCATTCCATACGGCAACTTTTCCTCACAACATCAGGACGACCAGCTGTTCGACCAACACAAGGACGACCAGCTGTTCGACCAACACCAGGACGACCAGCTGTTCGACCAACACCATACTAACTAACTAACTACCTTGTGGTTTAGATTGTATCATTCCTAACCATTCCCTCCTAAAACATGTGTGGTTTAACCTGATCTAAACCATCCACTATCCCTGGTTGATGGATATTTACATAACAGAAAACATTTATTGGTTTAAACTAACGTATGACAAAGTAGAAACCAGACCTTAGAATTACAGACATAAAGTACTTAACATTAAAGTAGAAACTTACATAAATGTCATTATCAAACCTTATAAGTACCTCAATGTATGGAACCAACAGATAAACCTGATATCTTGATATATAAACCAACAGATAAACCTGATATCTTGATATATAAAACCAACAGATAAACCTGATATCTTGATATATAAAACCAACAGATAAACCTGATATCTTGATATATAAAACCAACAGATAAACCTGATATCTTGATATATAAAACCAACAGATAAACCTGATATCTTGATATATAAAACCAACAGATAAACCTGATATCTTGATATATAAAACCAACAGATAAACCTGATATCTTGATATATAAAACCAACAGATAAACCTGATATCTTGATATATAAAACCAACAGATAAACCTGATATCTTGATATATAAACCAACAGATAAACCTGATATCTTGATATATAAACCAACAGATAAACCTGATATCTTGATATATAAAACCAACAGATAAACCTGATATCTTGATATATAAAACCAACAGATAAACCTGATATCTTGATATATAAAGCAACAGATAAACCTGATATCTTGATATATAAAACCAACAGATAAACCTGATATCTTGATATATAAAACCAACAGATAAACCTGATATCTTGATATATAAACCAACAGATAAACCTGATATCTTGATATATAAACCAACAGATAAACCTGATATCTTGATATATAAAACCAACAGATAAACCTGATATCTTGATATATAAAACCAACAGATAAAGCTACAGATCCTGAAATATATTAGAACAGCTCCTTGTTACCTAACATTCAGTTATAAACCACAAAAATAAACCTCATAAGCCTCAGAAATGAATTTTGAAATATATTTCAAAGCGAAAGAAAAAAAAATGTTGTAGGTTAAAGCTAAGCTGTCGGCTTTGGAATAGCGAAGCTGATCCTCAAAAACATACCCCTAGTGCAGCTTAATTCCTCAGCATGATCCACTAAGCTTACAGAAATAAACTGTAAATTAAAGCATAACAAAAATGCGTAAATGATTAAACACGATTTACTAGAAATTGGTTAAATAATTATCAGCTTAGTACGATGTAAAGTGTGTGTGTGTGTGTGTATGAGTGTATATATATATATATATATATATATATATATATATATATATATATATATATATATATATATATATATATATATATATATTTATTTATTTATTTATTTATTCATATATTTTGCTTTGTCGCTGTCTCCCGCGTTAGCGAGGTAGCGCAAGGAAACAGACGAAAGAATGGCCCAACCCACCCCCATACACATGTATATACGTACATGTCCACACACGCAAATATACATACCTATACATCTCAATGTACACATATATATACACACACAGACATATACATATATACACATGTACATAATTCATACTGTCTGCCTTTATTTGTTCCCATAGCCACCTCGCCACACATGGAATAACAACCCCCTCCCCCCTCATGTGTGCGAGGTAGCGCTAGGAAAGACACCAAAGGCCCCATTCGTTCACACTCAGTCTCTAGCTGTCATGTAATAATGCACCGAAACCACAGCTCCCTTTCGACATCCAGGCCCCACACAACTTTCCATGGTTTACCCCAGACGCTTCACATGCCCTGGTTCAATCCACTGACAGCACGTCGACCCCGGTATACCACATCGTTCCAATTCACTCTATTCCTTGCACGCCTTTCACCCTCCTGCATGTTCAGGCCCCGATCACTCAAAATCTTTTTCACTCCATCTTTCCACCTCCAATTTGGTCTCCCACTTCTCCTCGTTCCCTCCACCTCTGACACATATATCCTCTTGGTCAATCTTTCCCTCACTCATTCTCTCCATGTGACCAAACCATTTCAAAACACCCTCTTCTGCTCTCTCAACCACACTCTTTTTATTTCCACACATCTCTCTCACCCTTATATTACTTACTCGATCAAACCACCTCACACCACACATTGTCCTCAAACATCTCATTTCCAGTACATCCACCCTCCTGCGCACAACTCCATCCATAGCCTACGCCTCGCAGCCACACAACATTGTTGGAACCACTATTCCTTCAAACATACCCATTTTTGCTTTCCGAGATAATGTTCTCGACTTCCAAACATTCTTCAAGGCTCCCAAAATTTTCGCCCCCTCCCCCACCCTGTGATTCACTTCCGCTTCCATGGTTCCATCTGCTGCCAGATCCACTCCCAGATATCTAAAACACTTTACTTCCTCCAGTTTTTCTCCATTCAAACTTACCTCCCAATTGACTTGTCCATCAACCCTACTGTACCTAATAACCTTGCTCTTATTCACATTTACTCTTAACTTTCTTCTTTCACACACTTTACCAAACTCAGTCACCAGCTTCTGCAGTTTCTTACATGAATCAGCCACCAGCGCTGTATCATCAGCGAACAACAACTGACTCACTTCCCAAGCTCTCTCATCCAGAACAGACTGCATACTTGCCCCTCTTTCCAAAACTCTTGCATTCACCTCCCTAACAACCCCATCCATAAACAAATTAAACAACCATGGAGACATCACACACCCCTGCCGCAAACCTACATTCACTGAGAACCAGTCACTTTCCTCTCTTCCTACACGTACACATGCCTTACATCCTCGATAAAAACTTTTCACTGCTTCTAACAATTTGCCTCCCACATCATATATTCTTAATACCTTCCACAGAGCATCTCTATCAACTCTATCATATGCCTTCTCCAGATCCATAAATGTTATATACATATATATAAATATATATATATATATATATATATATATATATATATATATATATATATATATATATATATATATATATATATATATATATATATATATATATATATGTGTGTGTGTGTGTGTGTGTGTGTGTGTGTGTGTGTGTGTGTGTGTGTTGTGTGATTACAAAATCTGCTTTCATTTCTTTCTCTCTCTTTCTTTCGTGTTCTAATCTCCCTCTGACTTTCCTCGTGAAGGAAATCCCCTGCATTCCACTGTCAACCATTCTTCATTCTTCATTCACTTTGATCTGCAGTGTCGCTCTGTGAATGAACGATCAGCAAAGAGAAACACCACTTTTGTTTGCGTGGTCCAACTGGACTTTGCCACCGTGATGTCAGATATTCTCGTCCATATCCGTAGTTTTTCGTCCTTATGTTGTAAGGGAACTCATGTTATCGAAGGTGGGTTTAATGGCCCCACTGCCTCCCCCACTGGATAAATATCTTTCTGCAGTGCTGTGCTGTGTGTTCCTGCTCATATCATGCACAGTTTGCGCCTGACTTCTCATTCTTTCATTTTAGGAAGTGCTATATATATATATATATATATATTTCTATGTTGATACTTTTAGCATGGATACATAGGTAGTGTCACATCATCAGTCTGGTAGTGTCACATCATCAGTCTGGTAGTGTCACAACGTCAGTCTGGTAGTGTCACATCATCAGTCTGGTAGTGTCACAACATCAGTCTGGTAGTGTCACATCATCAGTCTGGTAGTGTCACATCATCAGTCTGGTAGTGTCACAACATCAGTCTGGTAGTGTCACATCATCAGTCTGGTAGTGTCACATCATCAGTCTGGTAGTGTCACATCATCAGTCTGGTAGTGTCACATCAGTCTGGTAGTGTCACAACATCAGTCTGGTAGTGTCACATCATCAGTCTGGTAGTGTCACAACATCAGTCTGGTAGTGTCACATCATCAGTCTGGTAGTGTCACAACATCAGTCTGGTAGTGTCACATCATCAGTCTGGTAGTGTCACATCATCAGTCTGGTAGTGTCACATCATCAGTCTGGTAGTGTCACAACATCAGTCTGGTAGTGTCACAACATCAGTCTGGTAGTGTCACATCATCAGTCTGGTAGTGTCACAACATCAGTCTGGTAGTGTCACATCATCAGTCTGGTAGTGTCACATCATCAGTCTGGTAGTGTCATAACATCAGTCTGGTAGTGTCACATCATCAGTCTGGTAGTGTCACATCATCAGTCTGGTAGTGTCACAACATCAGTCTGGTAGTGTCACATCATCAGTCTGGTAGTGTCACAACATCAGTCTGGTAGTGTCACATCATCAGTCTGGTAGTGTCACATCATCAGTCTGGTAGTGTCACAACATCAGTCTGGTAGTGTCACATCATCAGTCTGGTAGTGTCACATCATCAGTCTGGTAGTGTCACATCAGTCTGGTAGTGTTACAACATCAGTCTGGTAGTGTCACATCAGTCTGGTAGTGTCACAACATCAGTCTGGTAGTGTCACATCATCAGTCTGGTAGTGTCACATCATCAGTCTGGTAGTCTCACATCATCAGTCTGGTAGTGTCACATCAGTCTGGTAGTGTCACAACATCAGTCTGGTAGTGTCACATCAGTCTGGTAGTGTCACAACATCAGTCTGGTAGTGTCACATCAGTCTGGTAGTGTCACAACATCAGTCTGGTATTGTCACATCATCAGTCTGGTAGTGTCACAACATCAGTCTGGTAGTGTCACATCAGTCTGGTAGTGTCACAACATCAGTCTGGTAGTGTCACATCATCAGTCTGGTAGTGTCAACATCAGTCTGGTAGTGTCACAACATCAGTCTGGTAGTGTCACAACATCAGTCTGGTAGTGTCACATCAGTCTGGTAGTGTCACATCAGTCTGGTTGTGTCACAAAAGCTTGATAGATAGTTCTAAGACCACTCACATAACATGACCCTTGACCCACTCCTGACCAAGGTAACATAACATGACCCTTGACCCATGCCTGACCAAGGTAACATAACATGACCCTTGACCCATGCCTGACGAAGGTAACGTAACATGACCCTTGACCCATTCCTGACCAAGGTCACATACAGCCTTGATGGAGTTAACCCTGATGCTTTGGTCCGACTCAATTAATTTCTTGTCGTAGTGGAGAGAGACCCCTGACCTGGGGTCATTATACGGTCATGTTACGTGTAAGGTCACTACTGACCCACCTCACGTCTGGGGTCACTACTGACCCATCTCACGTCTGGGGTCACTACTGACCCATCTCACGTCTGGAGGTCACCACTGACCCATCTCACGTCTGGGGTCACCACTGACCCATCTCATGTCTGGGGTCACCACTGACCCATCTCACGTCTGGAGGTCACCACTGACCCATCTCACGTCTGGGGTCACTACTGACCCACCCCACGTCTGGGGTCATCACTGACCATCTCACGTCTCAGTTTATCACAGAAGACAGTCACGATGATCCTGGGTTGTCGAACCCTGGATCTTCAGTTTGCCTTGAAACAACACTGTGTCTTACGTCTCTTACAGCAACGAACAAAACAACGGAAGGAACCACTTCTACCACAAACATCAAGAACTACAACTGTGGCGAGAAGAAGGAAAAGAAAATACAACTTTCACAACATTTGCCACAATAACCTTAGTATGATCATCACTATCACCACAATAACCACAGTTGGTGACACCATTATCACGATCATACCACCACCACAATCACCACACCACACCACACCACACCACACCACACCACACCACACAATACTACACCAAACCACACCACACCACACCACACCACACCACACCACACCACACTACACCACACCACACAATACTACACCAAACCACACCACACCACACCACACTACACCACACCACACAATACTACACCAAACCACACCACACCACACCACACCACACCACACCACACCACACAATACTACACCACACCACACCACGCCACATCACACCAGCTAGATGAACTTAAAACATATTCAAGTGCTACATAAGTGCCTCTCAAAGCTTGTGTTTGCTGAGTGCGTTTTGCAGAAGCACTTGAGTGTGTTATTTCGCTGCAACACGCACTCTGATACCCATACAGTGCTTGGCTTCCACCTGGACCCCACTAAACCACCCCCCACCCCTTCTTGGCTTCCACCTGGAACCCACTAAACCACCCCCCAGCCTGCTTGGCTTCCACCTGGACCCTACTAACCCCCCCAGGCACTTGGCTTCCACCTGGACCCTACTAACCCCCCCAGGCACTTGGCTTCCACCTGGACCCCACTAGACCACCCCCTCCAGCCTGCTTGGCTTCCACCTGGACCCCGCTAAACCACCCCCTCACCCACCCCTTCTTGGCTTCCACCTGGACCCCACTAGACCCCAGTCCTACATGACAACCACCTGCCTTCCACTTAGAACCTAAGCTGGCTGGATTCGACCCCCACACTCACAGCCGGTGACCTCCTGGGATACATCCCGTCGACACAAGGGATTGGGGGGGAGGGGGGGGGGTTCGTCCCCAGAGTGCTGTGTTAATCCCACACGACCCAGGCATTACACCAATGTCTCCAGACCCCAGCTGGTAATCCTCTTCTAATCACCTTTGAACGAACACTTCTCACCAATTGGGATAATCATTATCATAAGCCATTAGTCCATATCCCTTCAGAGGTGATTAGAATCTGATCCCGTCATTATAACTTCAAATATCAAACTGGGAAATGAGGAAATTATATGTCGGGAACATGTAGGTATGTTACTGAGTTAGAGAAACGAGTCATTGAATTGGAATTTAAAAAAAACAGATGCAGTTGCTATAAATGGGAGAGAGAGGTAGATAAATAGATGAATAGAGAGAGAGATACAGAGCGGGAGAGAGAGAGAGAGAGAGAGAGAGAGAGAGAGAGAGAGAGAGAGAGAGAGAGAGAGAGAGAGAGAGAAGAGAGAGAGAGAGAGAGAGAGAGAGAGAGAGAGAGAGGTGAATATATAGCTAGATATGTATTACATCACATCTTCGTGTTGGTTTGATAAGTCACGTCAAGAACATGGCTTACCTCATCGCATGATCTTCCTTGACGGGATTTTGGGGCGATGATCCTGTTACCTGGCGCTATAAAATGAGCTTTTTGGGGGGAATCCTGTCTGGTTGTCGACAGCTTCACATGCGAAATTCAGGAATTCTGCCATATGGTCGAGAAAGCTGGGGAGGCCAGTTCCCTCACAACTGTCCCGTATGTAAGATAAGACAAGAAAGTAACGTTAGATTGTCTGAATAACAAAATCATCTACAGTTAAAAACTGAAAAAATGTTTAGAAGACATTAACGAAACAGTAAACAGAAGTGCTATAGAGGGAGCGGTATTAAACAGATTGCATTTACACTGTTCTTGTAGTTGTCTTTACGAACTCGTATTGGTAACGAAAATGAAGGAAACTACAACTTTCACAACATTTACCATAACATTTACCAGTTCTGGTGACGAACTGTAAACGTGGGGAAGAGGGATCTCTCGTGTCAGGAGGTGACGGTGGCGAGGACTGTGTTGTAACCTCATCCCGATCTCTCAGATGTGTGCACATAAAAAGCATAAACAAACAATGGCTTATTGGATTCATGCAGCCATTCGACTGAAAATACGTAGTTGAGGAACTGCATAATTAACGGGTCACAGTAGTAACTAGTTAATCAACCACACAAGAGGTTAAGATCCAGGTGGGGTTGGATGCTTCTAAGTTTTGGATAAGTACATGTGTGACGTCTGTCTACATAATACAGGAAGGTGGACAGAGCAAGTCTTATGGTTCATACATGACACATTTAGTGGTGATTGTGGAAAATTATGTGATGTAAAGTTACATATTGGTTGAACTACTGTATCATTGTGACGACATACATTATGTATTGAATGGTGAACATTAAGTGATACATATTTTCATGATGGTTACGTTACAGTCATATGGCTGTTAGAATACATATAACTATGGAGAAACTGAGCAATTTGCTTGTTAAACTGTGTTCTTATGATTGGATTGTTATTGTCATTCACAAAAGTAAAGACAGGACTGTACGTGTACAGGTTGTGTGTGTGTGTGTGTGTGTGTGTGTGTGTGTGTGTGTGAAACAAACAAAGAAGATGGTAAGGGAAGGACCTATTTACGTGCACTATGGTACCCGACCTTAAACCCCTGACGACGCCCACTCCACATGTAGCCCTCAGGGTCCACATCTGCTCCTCCCTCCCTCCACCTCAGGTGGTAGAGGGGGGGAGACCCAGGTGGGTGGGCGGGGGAGGGGGGGTGGACTGGTCCCGGGGGGGGAGGGAGGGAGGGAGGATCTGAGGGGAAGGTGGGGGGGGGAACTGAGGGGAAGGTGGGGGGGGAGGAACTGAATTAAGATGCTGAGGGAGAAGAAAACGAGCGAGAATATGAGGGATCACGTTTTCGTTGGTCAGGGTTGTGGGAGACGTGTGTGTGTGTGTGTGTGTGTGTGTGTGTGTGTGTGTATGTGTGTGTGTGTGTGTGTGTGTGTGTGTGTGTGTGGGGAGAAGTGAGGGAGTCCTACCCACAGCTAACCATGGGAGGCTGACCTGCTCAGTGTAGGATAGACTGCATGTGGTCAGGACGTGACCCTGATATATGGTGAATATTATCAGTATATTTGTGTATATAGAATATATATGATTACTGACACACACACACACACACACACACACACACACACACACACACACACACACACACACACAAGCTAAGGGTAAGTGTGTGTGTGCACATAGGAGTAAAGACATGGTACATACATACAAGGTTATGAGACGGAGCAACACAAGTGTAACACACTCTCTCCTTAACACACAAACAGAAATAAGAAAAGGTAATCACACATAGTAATCACACATAGTAATCACACATAGTAATCACATACACACACGAACCATCGTGGTGCACTGGTTAGCGCTGCCGCATTACCAAATCTATCAGTCCCGGGTTCGAGTCCCAGGCGGGGCAATAGCTGGGTTCGCATTTATTCTATTGTTTTAGGAATGATTTTCAATTGAATATCTTGAGTGTGTTCATACAGAGAATCATGTTGCCCACTGTAACAAGGGCTAGCACCACTGTACTGAGACCTGACCCCCACTGTAGTAAGACCTGACCCCCACTGTAGTAAGACCTGACCCCCCACTGTAGTGAGACTTGACCCCCACTGTAGTAAGACCTGACCCCCCACTGTAGTGAGACCTGACCCCCACTGTAGTGAGACCTGACCCCCACTGTAGTAAGACCTGACCCCCACTGTAATAAGACCTGACCCCCCACTGTAGTAAGACCTGACCCCCACTGTAGTGAGACCTGACCCCCCACTGTAGTGAGACCTGACCCCCACTGTAGTGAGACCTGACACCCACTGTAGTGAGACCTGACCCCCACTGTAGTAAGACCTGACCCCCACTGTAGTGAGACCTGACCCCCACTGTAGTAAGACCTGACCCCCACTGTAGTGAGACCTGACCCCCACTGTAGTAAGACCTGACCCCCACTGTAGTGAGACCTGACCCCCACTGTAGTGAGACCTGACCCCCACTGTAGTAAGACCTGACCCCCACTGTAGTGAGACCTGACCCCCCACTGTAGTGAGACCTGACCCCCACTGTAGTGAGACCTGACCCCCACTGTAGTAAGACCTGACCCCCACTGTAGTAAGACCTGACTCCCACTGTAGTGAGACCTGACCCCCACTGTAGTGAGACCTGACACCCACTGTAGTGAGACCTGACCCCCACTGTAGTAAGACCTGACCCCCACTGTAGTAAGACCTGACTCCCACTGTAGTGAGACCTGACTCCCACTGTAGTGAGACCTGACTCCCACTGTAGTAAGACCTGACCCCCACTGTAGTGAGACCTGACTCCCACTGTAGTGAGACCTGACCCCCACTGTAGTAAGACCTGACCCCCACTGTAGTGAGACCTAACCCCCACTGTACTGAGACCTGACCCCCACTGTAGTAAGACCTGACCCCCACTGTAGTGAGACCTGACCCCCACTGTAGTAAGACCTGACCCACACTCTAGTGAGACCTGACCCCCACTGTAGTAAGACCTGACCCCCACTGTAGTAAGACCTGACCCCCCACTGTAGTAAGACCTGACCCCCCACTGTAGTGAGACCTGACCCCCACTGTAGTGAGACCTGACCCCCACTGTAGTAAGACCTGACCCCCCACTGTAGTAAGACCTGACCCCCCACTGTAGTGAGACCTGACCCCCACTGTAGTGAGACCTGACCCCCACTGTAGTAAGACCTGACCCCCACTGTAGTGAGACCTGACCCCCACTGTAGTAAGACCTGACCCACACTCTAGTGAGACCTGACCCCCACTGTAGTAAGACCTGACCCCCACTGTAGTAAGACCTGACCCCCACTGTAGTAAGACCTGACCCCCACTGTAGTGAGACCTGACCCACACTCTAGTGAGACCTGACCCCCACTGTAGTAAGACCTGACCCCCACTGTAGTAAGACCTGACCCCCACTGTAGTGAGACCTGACCCCCACTGTAGTGAGACTTGACCCCCACTGTAGTAAGGGAGGTACGTGGGTTGCAGGGGCGCGCTGTGTTGCTCTCTCGGTGGAGGTCGATCTGTAGGCAAGAAGAACTTCCTGAAGAGGAGATGGTTCCTCTCGGCCAAGATGGAGACCATTATGTAGGACGGGTCCTCTACTGACGCAGATGACGCTGAAGAGGAAGAGGAAAGATGGTCTTCAGATGCCAATGAGTAACTGTTAACGATATGTCTCTTACAGCCAATAAGTGTCGAGTGTTAGTAGCAATTGGCCAGTAGACGCTACTGATGCATCTCAGACAATGAAGAACAGCCAATGGGCGTCGAGGATCGACGATAATGATCTAACAGGGGGTGAAGGATGTGATGTAGGTTGTTAACGAGCAATGAACAACCATTTCGAATTAAGATTAATTCTTAATGATTGGTATATCAAACAACAGGTATTCAGTAACTAAAACCGTACAGTAAGATATCCTTGAGATGATAATATAGATCAATCTACTATTGTCTATATCTATATCATATATCTATCGTGAAGAACATGATGCAGGCAGGAAATGCTCCAGTCGAAGTCCATCTCGGGCGAGAGAAATAAAGTAGATGGAAAGAGTAAAAATTCATCAAGGATACACAAGTGTTTGTTGACCTTACACCTAGAAGTACAAAGGTCATATGTAGAAGGAGTAAACAAAGGAGGAAAATAATCCCACAGCTCAGGTGTTCGATGGAAGGAAGAGGGATCATAATGGTCTATCCTCGAGTGGATTGTCTCCACACTGAAACTACAGGAAGCAGCAGCTATTCATGTGCCTCGCGTCCAATCCTTGAGGGGACAGGGACACATGCAGACGGCTCAGGAGAGCATTGGCCTGAGGAAGACTTGTAGAAAAGCGAGAAGGGAACTATAGAAAGAGACGATTGAAGAGAGGTGATGCCACAAGAATTTCTGAGATAGAACGCTTCTAACTCCACTCCGGGTCATAGAGCCGTGGAGGAAGACACACCCCAAGTGTGAGCTGCATTCCACACTAGGGCGATCTAATCCCCTGTAAGTATGAAACAGACTTCCACTGGGAAAATGATAATTTAGGCGTCTATACAACACGACCAGGTTCTAGGAAGCAGACTTTATAATGCCAATCAGATGGGGTTGACTGGAGAGCGTGGAGGATATGGCTATGTCCAACGTGGTCATATTTCAGGGTTGAGTTGCAGGCAATGTCCAACGTGATCATATTGCAGGGTTGAGTTGCAGGTGATGCAGGGAAATAGAGGAATATACACTGATCAAAATGATGTCAAACTGACAGCTAGCAGACTCTTGTCAGACATAACAACCAATACAACGTCAGATATTTCTATGAGACATCCAGTCTACGGCTTCAGCTGCCACGACGCAACCAATAAGAGAGTGAAGTACTCTCACGAAACAGCCAATGAGCTTTCAGGGTGATAACCAAGCAACCAATAGCAGTCACAGATGCAAGACTTGACCAATCAGCATCCGATACCAGCCTAATGAGGAAATCACAATTAATTGGCTCAATTATGTCATGTAATCAGTTGAGGAAAATTGAAATATTATAGCCAATCAGGGTCCAGAAGCCCGTAGCTGAATCCACCAATCACCGGCTTCGATTCTCGGTGGAGGAAGTACTGGGGGTCGGGGCAAGACAAATATATTCCACGTGAATCACTAGAGTCGATAGTCACGACTCTATGCCTTGGAAATACTTCTTTGCTGAGGGCCAGCGGTTTATCACATTTACACTGTGATTCCCAGTTATGGAGGAACTCACAACAACGTAAGTTTGTGAGTCATATAATCTCTCTCTCTCTCTCTCTCTCTCTCTCTCTCTCTCTCTCTCTCTCTCTCTCTCTCTCTCTCTCTCTCTCTCTCACGTGGGAGCTAATGTGATGGCGTCAGGGAAGGTTCTATTACACTAACCGGTTTAATGGAAAGACAGTGTAGGCTGCCTTTATAATGTATTGCGTACATAGGTGTGTGTGTGTGTGTGTGTGTGTGTGTGTGTGTGTGTGTGTGCGTGTGTGTGTGTATACGCACTTGTACACATAGGAGTAACGACATGATACATAAAGTTAAAACTCTCTCCTCGACACATACACATAGCAAATATGTCTGATAATCACACTTAGTATATCACAGAGTCAGTACACTTTATACGCAGGGGTGACCAAGACACCCTATGTATACATGTATACAAAAAAATCTCGGCAAAAACAGATACAAAAGGCACTAAACATCAACGTCTGGATGATTCTCAACCCAACAAACACAAGCACAGAGTTAGAAACTATAGCTAAGTTACCTTAACCTCATATACCATACCTTGTAGCAGGTGGAACACGTCACTGACCAGCCACAAGCCATTTAAGGACAGGAGGAACGTGTCACTGACCAACCCTGTCCTGGGTTACGAAGGTCAGAGAGAATCAGACGAGCCCAACCTGACCTCAGCTCCACATCCGGACAATAACGGTCTCACTTGACCCAACTTACTGTATTTAGTGATGGACTGTCTATATTCCTGCCTTGCTTAAGACTGTTCTTCTATTACTTTTTTCTCTTTGCTTTTATTACTTTCCCTAACTTTTATGTGCTATGTATTGTGGGTTTTTCAGAGTGTTTTTTGTTTCTTTCTTTATATAAATATTGTTTGCATTTTACATTTCTTATCCAAGTTTTGAGACTCCTTTTTTTCTACTTTTTTGTAGATATCTGATGATGCCTCCTGGAAGGCAAAAGCTTGATTGAAGTATAATGGATGATCTTAGACAACTGGCGTTTGAGCAACCACGTAATGGTAGAATAATACTAAGAATATTAGAAAATATAAGAAAGAAGATCAATAAATCTAAATATGCTGTCGTAATCAATTCTATGTATATTAGAGAAAATCTGCTCCCTTTCTACACTAATGTACACACACACACACACACACACACACACACACACACACACACGCACACACACACACACACACACACACACACACACCACACACACACGCGCACACACAGCACACACACACACACACACACACACATACACACACACACACACACACACATACACACGCACACACATACACACGCACACCCTAGACAGAGATGATGGTGACAGTAATGGTGATGTGATAGTGAGAGCGAGGCTCTAGGGGGGGCGATAATGAGACAGATGAGACTAATGAAGACACAGAAATATAATACAGGTGGCCGAGTATTGTACGATGGAAAGAAAATGGAGGGCGGTGCGGACACAAAAAAAGGGGGGGAGTTATCGTGATAGAAAATGGATGATGGTGGTTAAGGCCGAATCCTTTTAACCCTGAACTTCTCTAAGGACGAGTGATTGATTACCGGCCTCAGTGAGGGAGGTCAAGTGCCTCAAAAAGACTAGTTTCCAGCCTTCCATCTTGTTATTAATCACCATCACCCCCCCCCCCACCCCAGCCTCCCGTACACCCCCACCTCAGCCTCCCGTACACCCCCCACCTCTCTCTCTCTCTCTCTCTCTCTCTCTCTCTCTCTCTCTCTCTCTCTCTCTCTCTCTCTCTCTCTCTCTCTCTCTCTCTCTCTCTCTCTCTCCCAGCCTAGTTTCTAACCTCCCCCCCCTTCTTTCTTTCCCTCTGCTTCTCCCTTTTTCTCTCTCCCTCTCCACCCCACCTCCTCTCCCTGGCCAAATCTCACACCCCAAACCCTGAGAGATCGTTAAACGCTCCCTTCAGGGAGTAACAGTTTAGGAGAGACACGAAGAGATAGAACAATAGAAGGAAGAGAGAGATAATCGAGACGAGACGTGATAGAAACAAACATTCGAAGAAAGAGATAGCTTAAGCTGAATGTGATGATATAGAACCATAGAAGAAAGAGATAATTTAGATGAGACAGGAGAGAACCATGTAGAGATATAGGATGCTAAAGAAATAGATGAATGGGAGAACTGAACACCAGGATTATTGGAGATAAGAACTTGAGGAAGGAAACTATCTCTATAAACTCGTAAATTAGTAGAGAGGAAGAAAAGAAGAGAAAAAGGGAAGAAAACAAAAGGACAAAAGAAACAGGAGACATAGATAAGAATTGATAAGAGATACAGACATACAGTAGAGGCACAGAAATACAACTGAGCTTCAAATACAAGAAGGTCCTTCCTACTGGAGCATTATAGTTCGTCTGCATGTCTTACATAATGCCAGTGGCTACTGGGACGAACTCTTGCACCATAATGCCTCGTGGGACTGGCCTGAGAAGTGGGTGTGGTCGTTATACAGGACCCAGGGTCCTCTCCATGTGGTCTGTCCCTTCCTCCATAATGCTTCAAGGAAAAAACAGCTACATTGTTGGTTTAGGTTATAAGGTTCAGGGCGGGAGCTCTCTGCTATAAAGATAAGACCACAGGACTCCCCACGGACCATGTTACCTTCTATACTTCTTCCATTTTTTTTTTTTTTTTACCAGCGGAAGTTAATTCAGTTTTGTTTGGCTAACTGTAGAAGGAAAAAGACTGTATGGGGATAGAAAAAGACTTATGGGATCACGCGAGAAGACCATCGAATTCTACAAGAACTTCTGGCCGATGCGAGCAATAGGTATAATAGTGTGAAGATATGTAGATCTTTGCTGTTATTATATAAGGTGTGTCATGTGTTGGGACTGTGTTCTTACGAGTGCATGAGGAAGGGATGAGAATCAGAGATTTCTCCCCTTTCTCATTCGCCCGAAGGTAATCTATGAGAATGTAGTCAGGATCTAAGAATATGATCCTCATTGCAAATTGAACAGTAAGAGATGCTAACAAGAGGAAGGAGATTAGAGTAATGATGGTAGAGATATAAGAGGATTAACAAGAGGGAGTGAAAATAGCATTAAGTCCGCCCTCAATCGTTAGTTAGCTCCTCATAGCATAGCAGGTGTCAAACATAAGAATAATCCCAGAGAGAATGGAGGGAGGGAGACTCAGAGGATTAGGTCGTGTATACTTGTGATCTCAGAGAGAGAGAGAGAGAGAGAGAGAGAGAGAGAGAGAGAGAGAGAGAGAGAGAGATAGAGAGAGAGAGAGAGAGAGAGAGAGACTCCCCTCTGACGGAGGAGCCAAGGAAGAAGGAGAAAAACTTGAGGCTAGTCAAGGAGTGGGAGCTTTAAGTGTTGCTTTATGATCGGTAACTGAGGAAGATTCAGTGGGATTAGTGGAAGCCGGGAGGAGAGATATCACCCTAGTTGTGAGCGAAAGGTTCCATGATTCATGGTATGGAGAAAAAAGAATCTTTGAAATTATGGGAAATATCATAATAGGGAATGTAAGGCTCTCCACTGGGAACATTTTTCACAGTGGATGAGACTAACCTTGTGTTGGTAATTACAGTGTGGGGCCTCAGTGGCGAGAGTGTTTCTCAGTGTTGCTTCCCTTTGATTACAAGTCCCAGTTTTATACCTGGTGATGATATCTCAGTTAATCATCCTTTCTCTATGTATGATCCCATAATTGTGATGAAATAATTTATCTATATACATCAATATTCTTTTCCAGCTATTTTACTCGTTGTGTGATGTATTCCAGTCGAAGTTGGTTAGTTAAGCAACCACTTCTTTCCCTTCCAACACCGATAACAGCTGCTGCGCGTGCGCCCCGACATGTGACTTGGTCAACGATAAGGTCAATCTTATAATTTACCGAAGACTTAACAATCGTATTAGTTATCAGTCTAATCATGTTAGTCCACCATTACTTCCTCACCCATGACGAAGCCTGGAGCAGCCCATTCCAGCCCCATTCCTATACCACAGTCTGGAAGTCAACCATAATCCTGTCAATGTGTCGAAGTCTGGAACAGTCCACCTGAACCTCCTCCCTGAGTCGAAGTCTGGAAGTACATCTTTACCCCGTTACTACGCCGAAGCCTGGAATAATCGAAACCTGGAACAGTAGAAGTCTGAAACAGTCGAAGTCTGGAACAGGCCATGTGAGCCTCCTCCTTCGATCGAAGTCTGGAAGTACATCTTTACCCCGTCACTCCATCGAAGTCTGGAACAGTCGAAGTCTGGAACAGGCCACGTGAGCCTCCTCCTTCGATCGAAGTCTGGAAGTACATCTTTACCCCGTCACTCCATCGAAGTCTGGAACAGTCGAAGTCTGGAACAGGCCACGTGAGCCTCCTCCTTCGATCGAAGTCTGGACGTACATCTTTACCCCATCACTCCATCGAAGTCTGGAACAGTCGAAGCCTGGAACAGTCGAAGTCTGGAACAGGCTACACCAACCCCATCGTTGTTCTGGAGCTTGGAGCAGCCACCTCTAGCCTCGTCCATGTGCCAGAGCCTGGAATAACTCACCCTAGCTTCGTCTCCTCCTGGTCGAAGCCTGGAATGTCTTTGTCTTGTGGTAAGCATAGCGTACGGAGGGCCCCTGTCCGTGCCTTTGGTCGCTGTGGCTGTAATAATCGATAAGATTGGCCAGGGGGGAAAGGTCCAGGGCCTGTCACGGTGTTGCGTGGGGAGGGAGAGGAGGCGTGGGGGGGGAAGGGAGAGCGTTGCTAGGGAGAGGAAGGGAGAGTTGCAGGCGAGAACTGGAGGGAGAATGGGAGGGACTTGGACTAATGTTGAGAGGAGGATTGTGAGGGAGGTTAGGAGAGGTTAAAGAAAATGAGGAGAAGAAAGTATGATGTAGAAACGAAGGAAATCATGAAAGGGTTCCGGGTGAATAGTGAGCGTGGGGAGGTCATGGGGGAATAAAGTGATTTAGCGAAGAGTAGATTGAAATGTGGAGGGCGAAGTGGATCATTTCAGGGGCAGGAGTTATGTAAGAGCTGTTGGCGTAAGGGACTACGCTGGTGGAGGCTGGTGTGAGGGGCTGCACTGGTGGAGGCTGGTGTGAGGGGCTGCACTGATGGAGGCTGGTGTGAGGGGCTGCACTGGTGGAGGCTGGTGTGAGGGGCTGCACTGGTGGAGGCTGGTGTGAGGGGCTGCACTGATGGAGGCTGGTGTGAGGGGCTACACTGGTGGAGGCTGGTGTGAGGGGCTGCACTGGTGGAGGCTGGTGTGAGGGGCTACACTGGTGGAGGCTGGTGTGAGGGGCTACACTGGTGGAGGCTGGTGTGAGGGGCTGCACTGGTGGAGGCTGGTGTGAGGGGCTACACTGGTGGAGGCTGGTGTGAGGGGCTACATCACAAAATATTGTTATGAGAGGAGGAACGTTGGTAGAGGGAAAGCAGACCAAAGATTCGTAAGACTAAGCTGCGTGGAGAAGTGAAGTACGTGGGACAAAACAAGAGTTAGTAGGAATATATCGGTGATGAGAGACGATGCGTTACGGTGGAGAGGACCAGTGGACCAGAGAAAGAGACATCTGGGGGGAGAAGCAAGGGAGATATACGTTGTGGTGGAACTGGTTGGGGAGAAGGAGGGAGAGGGGAGACATAATGGGTGCTGCTAGGGGAGGTGGGGTGAGGACGGGTAAATAGATAGCGATGGCACACTGGATCAGGAGGAGTGTTGGGGGGAGGTGGCAGGGGGAGAGGCGCTGCTGGGGAAGCGTGAGGGAGGGAGGGAGGGAGGGAAGGGTGGGGGGGGGGGGTGGTGTCAGCATTGTCCACCTAACCTGAATCGCCCACACATTCTTCTTCACGTGGAGCGACCCGGTGGTGTGGTGGCAGACGGCGTCGCAAAAGGGAGACTGTCGCAACACGGACGACGAACTGACACAGGTCCTCACAGCAGCATTACGTCTTTATCACACATTACGACACTTGCAGTAATGGGCTAGACGCCCAGCAGGGAGGACCAGTGAGACGACGCAGTGCGTAGGGCTGCGTCGGCAGCGAGCGTGGGGGCGTGAGTGAGCAGGCGAGGGCGTGTGTGTGTGTGTGTGTGTGTGTGGGTTCGACCAGTGAGGAGGACCTACTGACTGATGGATGCTGGTGGGAGGAAGGTGTCTGGCACTCCTGCAGGAGGGATGAGCACCGTGCAGCAGGTGAAAGAGAAATATTGACTATATACTTAGTCGCCGTCTCCCGCGTTAGCGAGGTAGCGTAAGGAGACAGACGAAAGAATGGCCCAACCCACCCACATACACATGTATATACATAAACACCCACATGCCCAAATATACTTACCTATACATTTCAACGTATACATACATATACATACACAGACATACACATGTATATACATGTACATATTCATACGTGCTGCCTTCATCCATTCTCGTCGCCACCCCGCCACACATGAAATAGCAACCCCCTCCCCCTCGCGCGCACGAGGTAGCGCTAGGAAAAGACAACAAAGGCCTCATTCGTTCACACTCAGTCTCTCGCTGTCATGTGTAATGCACCGAAACCACGCTCATTTTCCATATCCAGGCCCCACAAAACTTTCCATGGTTTACCTCAGACGCTTTACATGCCTTGGTTCAATCCATCGACAACACGTCGACCCCGGTATACCACAACGTTCCAATTTACTCTATTCCTTGCACGCCTTCACCCTCATGTATGATGAAGCCCCGATCGCTCAAAATCTTTTTCACTGCATCCTTCCACCTCCAATTTGGTCTACCGCTTCTCCTCGTTCCCTCCACCTTTGACACATATATCCACTTTGTCAATCTTTCCTCACTCATTCTCTCCATGTGACCAAACCATTTCAACACACCCTCTTCTGCTCTCTTGACCACACTCTTTTTATTACCACATATTTCTCTTAGCCTTTCATTACTTACTCGATCAAACCACCTCACTCCACATATTGTCCTCAAACATCTTATTTCCCTCACATCCACCCTCCTCCGCACAACCCTATATATAGCCCATGCTTCGCATATATATATATATATATATATATATATATATATATATATATATATATATATATATATATATATATATATATATATATATATATATATATATATATATATATATATATATATATATATATATATATATTGAACGTAGGCCTACGAGCGTTTCGAGGTGCAGGTGACCTGTGTGTCGGGGTGGGCGCTGTGGTGTGAGTGAGGAGTGTGGTAATGAGGCGTGAGTGCCTCACAGTATGACCACGGCCGTCCAAAGTTGTGATGGATGAGACACTTCCTGAAAGTGAGATGGAGTGACCGTAATTCCGGAATGAACTCCAGTGGAACAGAATGGAAAAGGAATAGAGATGATCATAGGTTTCTCTGACCCACTGTGAGATAGAGCCTATTTATGATAGGATGATCACAGGGCACTGATGAGGAAGAAGGGATCAAAATGAGAAACAGGTGGAATATACTTAATGTGGGATTGGTCCAAGGTGGAACAGAATGAGAAAGAGATGTGGTGTTTTTCTGGTAGGCGGGTCGACCCCTGGTGAAGGGCACCAACTGCTGTATGCAGATGACGCTGTTCTGTCGCCAGATTCAGTCTGCAGCTGAGGCAGACCGTCTGAGGTGGCTTTCCTGATGTGTTGTGCAGGTGGCTTTTTGGGTTGAATCTATGAAGGAAACAAACGCTTGCGTTGGAAAGAGCTGGGCAGAACTAGTGTTAACTGAAAGTTACAAATGAGGAAAGTTAAGTTGTAAAAGATAATGTTCATTGTGGATGACAATGGGAGAGGAAATTCAGGGGAAGGAGTAACGTAAGTAAATGAGGTGCAGGTATTGTGTGAGAGCTTGTGTGAGCTTGTGTGAGTTTGGGAGATTGAGAGTTCATCCTCGGGTCTATAGAGCTTGCAAGATGGAGTTCATTTTTCATCTCTCATGGAAATTAATCTTAATCTCGTCATAGTGAGTTGAGTGAAACATGAGAGCAACACAGATTAATAAACAGGATTTTTACAATGAAAAGACAGATGAAATATTTTACCTCTGCAGAGGGTTTTAGAAAATGACTTGTGTGTTAGCCAGTCAGCCAGCTGCTATATGTAGGGCGTATGGCACATATGTGAGTTGATGAAGATAGATAACAGCCTGGTTGAAGGTGTGATGTGAAGAAATGAACCATAGAAGTAGATGGATGGTGTCAGAGAATGAGTCTCTTGGAACTGAATCTGGTCATGTGAGGGAAATGGTTGCGTGTGTCGTGTGTGAGGCGCTTCATGAGTAAATGGGGAAGCGAGACTCATCTGCCTAACTCCTTGGCTGGATGATGAATAAGGTGACACAGCATCTTCCAGTAACGACACAACTTGAGGAGATTCGACCATTATCCCACGTAATGCTCCTTAATCACATAGTCAGACAACGAGAACACAGTCCAGACCAACAACTGAAGCCATTTCTGCAGCTAATTGGCCCTCAGGATCCGTAGGGCATAAGATGGTAGGACACCTCTGCCTTCTGCAGGATGAAGGGTCTCCTGGGGGAAGCTGTGAGTATCCCTCACCCTCAGAGGTTCCTCAATCCTTCGTCCCGAACCTCCTCATCATCATCCCGAGGTCCAACTTGAAATCTTCGTCAGGGAGGTCTTCTGTATAGCATACACAACTGCTTTCTTCAACCGGGTTCTGTTTATATCATGTACACTGTTTGACCTGCAACTCAGATGAGGGGTTCGCAGACCTACCTGAGGACTGTGGCGTAGTGACCCCAGTACTGACCCAGGTCACTGACATGACCTGAAAGCGAGAGTTCGAAGTGGTTCTAGTCTCTGAGGTGACCAGGAGGTCGCGCGTACGGACGAAGGGATGAGCTGGGGAGGTCGTGCTGGTTCACGTAGGACTCATGACCCAGTTTGCCCCGCCCCTCGAGGGTCAGGCGGGGCCGTGAGCCTATATTCTCCACCAATCAGACGCCCAGATGGCCTTGTGGCTCTTCAAAGTCATTCATTCATTTTTGGGTGGAAGAAAAAGATGAATGTGTGGAAGACGCTTTTACGAGATCGTTAATATACATTTTTTGTGGACACATTAATAATTGAAGGCTTCTCTCTCTCTCTCTCTCTCTCTCTCTCTCTCTCTCTCTCTCTCTCTCTCTCTCTCTCTCTCTCTCTCTCTCTCTCTCTCTCTCTCTCTCTCTCTCTCTCTCTCTCTCTCTGTGGTCCTGGGGATTTCCCCTCTCTCCCGCGCGTGTCAGTGATATGTAATCAGATGGGGACCAATCACAACAGTTTGATGATACTTTCTCGAGTTGTGATTGGTTGTCTAGGGCAGAGACGTTTGGTCAGGGTGATGTCAGCAGGAGCCTGTCCCTGGCTCGACCTACCCTCCATCCTCCCTCCCTCCTTGCCCTCCAGGTTTAGCATTCATCACCCTTCCCTCCACAGCAGCCTCCCTTCCCTCCACAGCAACCTCCCTTCCCTCCACAGCAACATCTCTTCCCTCCACAGCAACATCCTTTCCCTCCACAGCAGAATCCCTTCCCCCACAGCAACCTCCCTTCCCTCCACAGCAATATCTCTTCCCTCCACAGCAACCTCCCTTCCCTCCACAGCAGCCTCCCTTCCCTCCACAGCAACCTCCCTTCCCCCACAGCAACCTCCCTTCCCTCCACAGCAACCTCCCTTCCCTCCACAGCAACATCTCTTCCCTCCACAGCAACATCCTTTCCCTCCACAGCAGCCTCCCTTCCCCCACAGCAACCTCCCTTCCCTCCACAGCAATATCTCTTCCCTCCACAGCAACCTCCCTTCCCTCCACAGCAGCCTCCCTTCCCTCCACAGCAACCTCCCTTCCCCCACAGCAACCTCCCTTCCCTCCACAGCAACATCTCTTCCCTCCACAGCAACATCCTTTCCCTCCACAGCAACATCCTTTCCCTCCACAGCAACCTCCCTTCCCTCCACAGCAACCTCCCTTCCCTCCACAGCAACCTCCCTTCCCTCCACAGCAACCTCCATCCCTCCACAGCAACCTCCCTTCCTCATCCTTCCTTCCACGTCGACCCCTCTCTATCTCTCTCTCTCTCGCTCTACCCTTTGTATTCATATTGAGAGAGAGAGAGAGGGAGAGAGAGAGAGAGAGAGAGAGAGAGAGAGAGAGAGAGAGAGAGAGAGAGAGAGAGAGAGAGAGAGAGAGAGAGAGAGAGCTATATTTATCAACAGTAGAGCCATCTTCCACTCCGTTGTTCTCCGTCATTGTCTATAATGGATCGGGAAAGTGGAAATTCATGTTGACTTTTTATATGTGATGAGTGAAGTAAATTGGTCTGGTGTTGCCATGGTGACGTGGGGGGGAGTTTACCTTCTGGTGTTGCCATGGTAACGTGGGGGAGGGGAGTTTACTTTCTGGTGTTGCCATGGTAACGTGGGGGAGGGGGGGAGTTTACCTTCTGGTGTTGCCATGGTAACGTGGGGGGGAGTTTACCTTCTGGTGTTGCCATGGTAACGTGGGGGGGGAGTTTACCTTCTGGTGTTGCCATGGTGACGTGGGGGGGGGGGAGTTTACCTTCTGGTGTTGCCATGGTAACGTGGGGGGGAGTTTACCTTCTGGTGTTGCCATGGTAACGTGGGGGGGGAGTTTACCTTCTGGTGTTGCCATGGTGACGTGGGGGGGAGTTTACCTTCTGGTGTTGCCATGGTAACGTGGGGGGGGAGTTTACCTTCTGGTGTTGCCATGGTGACGTGAGGGGAGTTTACCTTCTGGTGTTGCCATGGTGACGTGGGGGGAGTTTACCTTCTGGTGTTGCCATGGTGACGTGGGGGGGGAGTTTACCTTCTGGTGTTGCCATGGTGACGTGGGGGGGGGGGGGAGTTTACCTTCTGGTGTTGCTATGGTGACGTGGGAGGGGGGAGTTTACCTTCTGGTGTTGCCATGGTGACGTGGGAGGGGGGAGTTTACCTTCTGGTGTTGCTATGGTGACGTGGGGGGGGGAGTTTACCTTCTGGTGTTGCTATGGTAACGTGGGGGGGGAGTTTACCTTCTGGTGTTGCCATGGTGACGTTGGAGGGGGGAGTTTACCTTCTGGTGTTGACATGGTGACGTGGGGGGGGGAGTTTACCTTCTGGTGTTGCCATGGTGACGTGGGGGGGGGAGTTTACCTTCTGGTGTTGCTATGGTGACGTGGGGGGGGGAGTTTACCTTCTGGTGTTGACATGGTGACGTGGGGGGGGAGTTTACCTTCTGGTGTTGACATGGTGACGTGGGGGGGGAGTTTACCTTCTGGTGTTGACATGGTGACGTGGGGGGGGGGAGTTTACCTTCTGGTGTTGACATGGTGACGTGGGGGGGGAGTTTACCTTCTGGTGTTGACATGGTGACGTGGGGGAGGGGAGTTTACCTTCTGGTGTTGCCATGGTGACGTGGGGGGGGAGTTTACCTTCTGGTGTTGTCATGGTGACGTGGGGGGAGTTTACCTTCTGGTGTTGACATGGTGACGTGGGGGGGGAGTTTACCTTCTGGTGTTGCCATGGTGACGTGGGGGGGGGAGTTTACCTTCTGGTGTTGCCATGGTGACGTGGCTTTCTGGGGCCACCCGTCTACAGTGCTACCTCGCAATAGTGGTCACCCGTCTACAGTGCTACCTCGCTATAGTGGCCACCCGTCTACAGTGCCACTGTCTACCCCGTCTGCCTCCTCCTTGGAGCACCTTCGCTTATATCGTCACCTTCTCTATAACGGACACTCTCTACAACGACCACCTTTCTATAGCCACCAGGTTAAGACCACCTAAAAGCGTTACGTTCACAATATTCTCTTGCGTTTTCTATATATACATATATAAAGAGAAAACGCATTCAGTGACCTGCTTTGTACAGTCTAATACGATTTTTTTAAGAGTTTAATTAACTAAAGGGAAAAGGGGGGGGGGGTAGGTAGAGGGGGTAGGGGTGGTGTACCCCCTCCCCCCCTCTATTCAAAATAGCCCCAACTTCTCTCTAGTTAATTTTGTCAAATAAAGTCTCATTTCCGGTGTATGCAAATGACATGGAATGTTAATTACGACTGGAATATGATTGTGAAAAACTATGATAACTTTGCTTATTCCTTCTGGTTAGGTTTGTTATATGTTATGTTCAGATATAAAGCATCTCTCTTTATTTCTCTTTATGACATTAACGTTCGATTCTTTATTTCAAGATAATGTAGTTATGTTTATCTCACACCTGAGATGGACCAACATGCTCGTCTTTAGTGCTGACCCCGCATCCCATCCTCCCTCCGTACACAGAGCCGGTCCTGTCTTGTCTCTCGTGTGTGCCCATGTACTACCTATGTACTACCTATGTACTACCTATGTACTACCCATGTACTACTCATGTACTACCTATGTACTACCCATGTACTCCCATGTACTACCTATGTACTACCCATGTACTACCCATGCACTACCCGTGCACTACCCATGTACTACCCATGTACTCCCACGTACGTACAATCGCAGGTAACCCACCCTGGCCTCCCATGTTCTTTCTACACCCGCCAGAGGGCCACCACCTCCCCATTCTCTCTAAATTGCCATAGCAAACCCCCCCCCCCCGTCATCTCCTATTTCATTTCTCAGTCTCTCTCTCTCTCTCTCTCTCTCTCTCTCTCTCTCTCTCTCTCTCTCTCTCTCTCTCTCTCTCTCTCTCTCTCTCTCTCTCTCTCTCTCTCTCAGCCAACATCGCCCACAAGGATCTGTCACAGACACAGTTTCCCCGCCTCGTACTGAGGGACATGACCGTCTCCGTCAGCCTGGGACATGGCTGTCTCCGTCAGCCTGGGACATGACTGTCTCCGCCAGCCTGGGACATGACTGTCTCCGTCAGCCTGGGACATGACTGTCTCCGTCAGCCTGGGACATGACTGTCCCCGTCAGCCTGGGACATGACTGTCTCCGTCAGCCTGGGACATGACTGTCTCCGTCAGCCTGGGACATGACTGTCCCCGTCAGCCTGGGACATGACTGTCCCCGTCAGCCTGGGACATGACCGTCTCAGTCAGCCTGGGACATGGCTGTCCCCGTCAGCCAGGGACATGACCGTCTCCGTCAGCCTGGGACATGACCGTCCCCGTCAGCCTGGGACTTGGCTGTCCCCGCTAGGTTTGCTGAGCCAGTCCCAGGCACGGCCAGCGTCCGGGACTACAATGCTGAAGTTCAGTTGTCTCAGCTGGCTGCTGAGGACGCGGGGGGGGGGGGGTGAGGGGGGGTGAGAGGGAGAGTTTAGGCAGGAGTGGGGTCTACTGGGCTGGTTGTGTGTGTGTGTGTGTGTGTGTGTGTGTGTGTGTGTGTGTGTGTGTGTGTGTGTGTGTGTGTGATATATACAGATGTATTCTTCTGCATTAGCGAGGTAGCGCTAGGAAAAGACAACAAAGGCTCCATTCGTTCACACTCAGTCTCTAGCTGTCATGCAATAATGCACCGAAACCACAGCTCCCTTTCCACATCCAGGCCACACAAAACTTTCCATGGTTTACCCCAGACGCTTCAAATACCCTGGTTCAGCCCATTGACAGCACGTCCACCCTGATATACCACATCGTTCCAATTCACTCTATCCCGTGCACGTCTTTCACCCTCCTGCATGCTTAGGCCCCAATCATTTTAAATCATCTTCATCTCCAATTTGGACGTGCAGTTCTTCTTGTTCCCTTCACTTCTGACACATATATCCTCTGACAGACAGACAGACAGACATGGAACCATCCTACCCCCCCACCCCCAAGGGAGCAAAACATCCACTGCTCAGCTCTGCCTCGTACACTGAGTCAGGGAAACCAAGGGATAATGACTCCAGACTCTCGCCTCAGACGATTCCTTCCTGTCTGCAGGTACACAGGTCAGAGGGTCAGCCTTCCCTCGCTGTGTGCCGGAAAACGTAAGGTGAGAGAGAGAGAGAGAGAGAGAGAGAGAGAGAGAGAGAGAGAGAGAGAGAGAGAGAGAGAGAGAGAGAGAGAGAGAGAGAGAGAGAGAGAGAGAGAGAGAGAGAGGGCGCGTCACTACCAACTCACAAACGGTCTGTTGACCCATGACCCGTGACCCCGAGAAGACAATTCTGACCTTCGACATTTGACCCCAGGAGAGAAAAGTTGAATTATAACTGCAAGAGAAATATTGACCTATTGCCCACAACCCAAAGAAAAATAATGACCTATGGCCTATGACCCTAGGTGAAATGTTGTCCTATAACCGGCGACCCCAGAGAATACTGACCTCTGACCCATGACCTAAAGGGCAATGTTGACCTGTGATCCATGACCCTAAGGGTGATTTTGACCTATAACCCATGGCCGTAGGAGGTATGTTGACATACGACTCATGACTCTCGAAAAATACTGACCCTTTATACCCCAGTAAAGGTGCTGACCTATGACTCCAAGACAATTGTTGACCCATGACCCCAAGATAAATATTTGCTACAAGTTATGACCCAGTGAGATATGTTGGACGATGACCCATGACCCCATGAGAAATAATGACCTATGACCCTTGACCCCCGGTGGATATGTTAACCAACGATCCAGAACCGAAATACATTGACCTCAGAGATGCAATTCATACCTCATTACAGCATGAACTATTCTTTCACCTTTTCAGTCCCTGACCCAGGAAGGGTAGGTGACCTTTAACCCCTGGTCTAAAAAGAGAATTATTGTTACAACCCTGAAGAAAGAATGTGACTTGACATTTAACCTTTGACCCCAAAAGGAACATCAACTTGATACCCTGGACTGAAGGTATGATACTAACCACACTCGAAACGCTGGCATATAACCTCTGACTCACAACCTCTGACCTGTGATAGGGAGTGACCTATGACCTCTGACCCTGGAGGATAGATGAACATCGTAATCTCTCATCCACAAATGTTTGCATGTTAATTTTACATATAAAGGGTTAATCCCTCCCGGTCATGTCAGATGTCATCAGAAACTCACACCACCTCATGATTTAGGAGTTCTTTTGACCTTCGACAAACTACTGACTCATAACTCATAATTAAAGAAGCCATCTCACCTGGAATGGCCTTTTGAGCCTTCCTTCATGACCTAGGAAATGTTAGTATATCAACACAACAACAACAGTACGACACCTGCAAGTTCCCTTCACTCATGACCTTTGACCTTGATGAAAAGAATAGCTATGACCTGACCTCCACGGTTCAAGCTAGGTCAAAGGTTAAGCTTTCACATCCAGAAATGCAAAGTCGTCCTCAAGTGTTACAACGTCGTGTTCAAGGGTCGTACCGTCGTGTTCAAGGGCCGTACCGTCGTGTTCAAGGGCCGTACCGTCGTGTTCAAGGGTCGTACCGTCGTGTTCAAGGGCCGTACCGTCGTGTTCAAGGGTCGTACCGTCGTGTTCAAGGGTCGTACCGTCGTGTTCAAGGGCCGTACCGTCGTGTTCAAGGGTCGTACCGTTGTGTTCAAGGGTCGTACCGTCGTGTTCAAGGGCCGCACCGTCGTGTTCCAGAACCAGAGCAAAATCTGAGTTAAACCATCATTAAGGGCGTTGGAGCGTGGCCTGAAAGGAGGATTCTGACCGTTTGTGTCGGGGAAGTTTGGCCAGTGTGGCACTGTCTTGCACCAAGAAATGCAGTTGTGTTTTTTTCTCCCAGGAAACACGAGTGAGGGTCTTCCTGGCCTCACAGTGCGAGGCTAGGACGCACTTGAGGAGGTGCGTCCTAGCGAGCGTCCTAAGTTTATGACCAGAAGGGCAAACATTGACGCGTGACGCAATGAATAGAGGCAGGGGAGAGGGGGGAGGGGAGGGGAGGGAGGGAGTGGGGAGGAGGGAGGTGCTCTTGGAGGGGGTGGGGGGGTTGTCTGTCTGTCGGCTGGGAGAGAGAGAGAGAGAGAGAGAGAGAGAGAGAGAGAGAGAGAGAGAGAGAGAGAGAGAGAGAGAGAGAGAGAGAGAGAGAGAGAGAGAGAGAGAGAGAGAGAGAGAGAGAGACTATGCATTCATAACAATAATTTCAACATCAGTAATTGTCTCGCTCTTTCCTTATCTCTCCCTCTGTGTAACCCGTCAGCCATTCATCTCTCTCTCTCTCTCTCTCTCTCTCTCTCTCTCTCTCTCTCTCTCTCTCTCTCTCTCTCTCTCTCTCTCTCTCTCTCTCTCTCTCTCTCTCTCTCTCTCTCTCTCTCTCTCACATACAACCGTCAGCTGGTCATCATAATTCCCCGAGCACAGACACATAACTCAGGCCAACACGACCCTCATTACAACATTTAATCATGAGCAAAAAATTATTATAAAAATAATCTTTATATAAATTCTATTCAAATCATATATATATATATATATATATATATATATATATATATATATATATATTTATATTTTATTTATTATACTTTGTCGCTGTCTCCCGCGTTTGCGAGGTAGCGCAAGGAAACAGACGAAAGAAATGGCCCAACCCCCCCCCCCCCCATACACATGTATATACATACGTCACACACGCAAATATACATACCTACACAGCTTTCCATGGTTTACCCCAGACGCTTCACATGCCTTGATTCAATCCACTGACAGCACGTCAACCCCGGTATACCACATCGCTCCAATTCACTCTGTTCCTTGCCCTCCTTTCACCCTCCTGCATGTTCAGGCCCCGATCACACAAAATCTTTTTCACTCCATCTTTCCACCTCCAATTTGGTCTCCCTCTTCTCCTCGTTCCCTCAACCTCCGACACATATATCCTCTTGGTCAATCTTTCCTCACTCATTCTCTCCATGTGCCCAAACCACTTCAAAACACCCTCTTCTGCTCTCTCAACCACGCTCTTTTTATTTCCACACATCTCTCTTACCCTTACGTTACTCACTCGATCAAACCACCTCACACCACACATTGTCCTCAAACATCTCATTTCCAGCTCATCCATCCTCCTGCGCACAACTCTATCCATAGCCCACGCCTCGCAACCATACAACATTGTTGGAACCACTATTCCTTCAAACATACCCATTTTTGCTTTCCGAGATAATGTTCTCGACTTCCACACATTCTTCAAGGCCCCCAGAATTTTCGCCCCCTCCCCCACCCTATGATCCACTTCCGCTTCCATGGTTCTATCCGCTGCCAGATCCACTCCCAGATATCTAAAACACTTCACTTCCTCCAGTTTTTCTCCATTCAAACTCACCTCCCAATTGACTTGACCCTCAACCCTACTGTACCTAATAACCTTGCTCTTATTCACATTTACTCTTAACTTTCGTCTTCCACACACTTTACCAAACTCAGTCACCAGCTTCTGCAGTTTCTCACATGAATCAGCCACCAGCGCTGTATCATCAGCGAACAACAACTGACTCACTTCCCAAGCTCTCTCATCCCCAACAGACTTCATACTTGCCCCTCTTTCCAAAACTCTTGCATTTACCTCCCTAACAACCCCATCCATAAACAAATTAAACAACCATGGAGACATCACACACCCCTGCCGCAAACCTACATTCACTGAGAACCAATCACTTTCCTCTCTTCCTACACGTACACATGCCTTACATCCTCGGTAAAAACTTTTCACTGCTTCTAACAACTTTCCTCCCACACCATATATTCTTAATACCTTCCACAGAGCATCTCTATCAACTCTATCATATGCCTTCTCCAGATCCATAAATGCTACATACAAATCCATTTGCTTTTCTAAGTATTTCTCACATACATTCTTCAAAGCAAACACCTGATCCACACATCCTCTACCACTTCTGAAACCACACTGCTCTTCCCCAATCTGATGCTCTGTACATGCCTTCACTCTCTCAATCAATACCCTCCCATATAATTTATATAATATATATAATATATTTAATATATAATATATATATATATATATATATATATATATATATATTTTTTTTTTTTTTCAAACTATTCGCCATTTCCCGCGTTAGCGAGGTAGCGTTAAGAACAGAGGACTGGGCCATTGAGGGAATATCCTCACCTGGCCCCCTTCTCTGTTCCTTCTTTTGGAAAATTAAAAAAAATTGAGAGGGGAGGATTTCCAGCCCCCCGCTCCCTCCCCTTTTAGTCGCCTTCTACGACACGCAGGGAATACGTGGGAAGTATTCTTTCTCCCCTATGTATATATATATATATATATATATATATATATATATATATATATATATATATATATATATATATATATATATATATATATATATATATGTGTGTGTGTGTGTGTGTGTGTGTGTATGTGTGTGTGAGTGGATAGGCCATTCTTCGTCTGTTTCCTGGCGCTACCTCGCTGACGCGGGAAACAGCTATTATGTATAATAACAGCAAAGATTGATATATATATATATATATATATATATATATATATATATATATATATATATATATATATATATATATATATATATATATATATATATATATATATATATATATATATATATATATATATATCTGGATATGATACACATTTACAATTATTTTCTCGTCACAATGGAAGATAAGATAATGTTAAGTCTGTAGACACATCATGTCAAACATGACAAGCCACCATTGACATGGGGGGGCGGGGGGGGGGCCTAATTCAGCCTAATACAGTAATGAGTCAGACTCATATGGCAGCATCAGATTACACTAATTAAGCTAATTACCTGCTGGTCATCATCGCTCAGCACATATGAATAAAGAACAGATATAAACAATATGTATAAATTCCTAGTGTCTTTTTTTTGCCTCATGGCAGGAGTCGACGATATATAGATTGTGAAGTTTACGATCGATAGATAATGGCAGTGTGCGATAGATAGATAGTGGCAGTCTACGATAGATAGATAGTGGCAGTGTGCGATAGATAGATAGTGGCTGTGAGCGATAGATACATAGTGGCAGTGTGCGATAGATAGATAGTGGCAATGTACGATTGATAGATAGTGGCTCTCTACAATAGATGGATAGATGGGTAATAGCACGCTACCATAAGTAGATAATGGCAGCCTACGATAGATAGAGAATGTCAGCGTGCGAGAGATAGACTAGGATGGCACCAGTCGATCCAATTGTTAGCAATTACACCTAATTAAGATGGACAGGATGGTAGCGCCAATTACCCCTGGTTACCATCCCTTGGGAACTGGTGTTACGTCAGGAAGCGTAGTGTCATCTGGCATCTCCCATTCTTGGTAAACATCTCGGTTATGTGATATGCAAATTGCTGTGATATGCAAATTGTTGTGATATGCAAATTGTTGTGATATGCAAATTGCTGTGATATGCAAATTGTTGTGATATGCAAATTGTTGTGATATGCAAATTGTTGTGGTATGCAAAATTGTTGTGATATGCAAATTGTTATGATATGCAAATTGCTGTGATATGCAAATTGTTGTGATATGCAAATTGTTGTGGTATGCAAATTGTTGTGATATGCAAATTGTTGTGGTATGCAAATTGTTGTGATATGCAAATTGTTGTGATATGCAAATTGCTGTGATATGCAAATTGTTGTGGTATGCAAATTGTTGTGGTATGCAAATTGTTGTGATATGCAAATTGTTGTGATATGCTGATGGTTGGGTTATTGCTTTCAATGTTGTAAGTGACCAGACAGGAGCACAGCAGAGGAAAAATGGGTATGTTTGAAGGAATAGGCGCGCCAACAATATCATATGGTTGCGAGGCGTGGACTATGGATAGGATTGTGCGGAGGAGGGTGGATGTACTGGAAATAGAATGTTTGAGGACAATATGTGGTGTGAGGTGGATTGATCGAGAAAGTAATGAAAGACTAAGAGAGATTTTTGGAAATAGATTGAGTGTGGTTAAGAGAGCAGAGGAGGGTGTTTGAAGTGGTTTGAACATATGGAGAGAATGAGTGAAGAGAGGTTCACAAAGAGGATATATGTGTCAGAGGTGGAGGGAACGAGAAGCGGGAGACCAAATTGGAGGTGGAAAGATGGAGTGAAAAAGATTTTGAGTGATCGGGGCCTGAACATGCAGGAGGGTGAAAGGCGCTTAAGGAATAGAGTGAATTGGAACGATGTGGTATACCGGGGTCGACGTGTTGTCAATGGACTGACCCATGGCATGTGAAACGTGTGGGGTAAACCATGGAAATATCTGTAGGGCCTGGATGGGGAAAGGGAGCTGTGGTTTCGGTGCATTACACATGACAGCTAGAAACTGAGTGTGAACGATTGTGGCTTTTTTTGTCAATTTTCCTGGCTCTACTTCCCTGAAGCAGGGAGTAACGACCCTATTTCCTATGGGGCTTCCGCGGCGATCAGGAAGGCAGCCACATCCAACAGGCGACACCAGAAGTTTATCTCAGACTCTCAAGAACAGGTCAAGTGAAGTCCAGCTTCTCAGTGTCTTCAGCATGGAAGTTACATGCTGCTGGGCAGGAGGGGTATTGTGGTGTACTGAAGGGATAGTTGTAATACTGAAGAGATAAATGCTGCCCAAAGTTCAGATAAGAGAGTAATAGTGTCCAAAGTGCAGATTAGAAAGAGTCACTCGTGCATGTTTGAGGGATGTAGTTTCAAATGGATGTACAACTTGTGGAGTTTATGATTGGGTTGAGTGGGGATGGGGTCAGTTACTTGATTTTTTCAGGTCACATCAATGTGAATAAGTTTAGTGAATGTGTTGTCTGCAGGGGTCCAGGGGATTTGTGAATAAAGGTTACTGAAATGTGAGGCAGGAGTGAGTTTTTTATTGCTGTTGTAAGCTTGGGTGTTTGGTATGAAGTGGTTTGGTTGGGAGGGGACTAAAGCTCTTGTATAAAATTGGCTGCCAAGCATATTGAGGTGAGATTGTACTGACAGTATATTTCTTTCCTCGTACAGGCGTTGAATGTTGAAGGTTGTTAGACAAACACACATTATTGTTCTTAGTGATTGGTTTTATGCAGTTTGTAGTTCTATGTTTGTAGTTCTATGTTGATCACAGACTGGTGAGGCGTAGTTTAAGCTGGAGCAGATATATTGTTTTTGGAAGATACCATAGGATTCTTTTCCTTGTTCAAAACTGTTACGAATGTGTTCATGAATGTGATATAATATATATTCATCTATCTATATGTCTATCTACATCGATCGGTCTGCACATTACGAATTTTCTCACTTATGCGAAAATATCCAATACATCTATAATCATCGACGTGTAATATAATCCAAAGAACAAATCACATTTAAAAGATATTAATTTTGCGTGCAGTTATCACTATGTAGAGTAACTTGTTGCTAAACTGATCTCAATCACTTTTATACCAACTCCCTTTCAGATGCTTACGTCATGCGTAAAGTTTTGTGGTGAAGCGTATTTTCATATCTATCTTGCTGTTGTTGTATACATTGTTCTTGCCCCGCCTTCATGTGACGGGCAAAGGATTTCTCGTGGCATTGTTGGCAACAGTGTATTAGTGCCAAGGTTGGCAACGGTGTCAGGACCGTGGTTGGCAATGGTGTCAGGATTGTGGTTGGCAACGGTGGCATCATTATGCCTCGAGTACGTCTGTGACCTCGGCCTCTGACCTTTGACCTTATAAACATGATGTCACTCTTGTAGCATGAGTACATTCGTGACCTTACTCTCTGACCTTTGACCTTACATACATGGTTGTACCCTTGTGACTTGAGAAGATCTGTGACCTTAACCTTAGACCTCTGACCTTATACACGCGGTGGAACATCAAGACCACGAGGAATTCCCTGACCCCTAACGTGTGACCTCTGACCTCATATACACATAGGGACGGACCATAGTCACAAGTTATGCATACCACGACACTGGCAGGGGCGTGGACGTGGCTGGAAATGTCATACTGATGCTGTTGGGGCTGCACACACATACACACACACACACACACACACACACACACACACACACACACCAATCATATAAGTGGCCGGTATCAATACCACTTCAACACACACACTCCCTCCCTCTTGCTTCGCCACAATTATGTCAAAGTAATTAAAAAAAACTGTGCCTCTTAATTACCCTTAAAAACTCTCATTCCCCGACATTAAGTGATTTGATCTGTGGGAATTTTTTTATCCTAAAAGAAGGAAACTCACAGAGAAAAATTTTGATGTAGAAATGATTTTATACATATTCCAGAATACGTGACCTACCAAGATCAACCGAACCATCACCAGCAGCCATGATTAATGACACACTCACACACTGTAAACAAAGGTAGAATAACAGGGGGTCATTACTGGTATAATTATGTAACTAGGACAGACGTGTGCCTGGGAGAGATAGATAGATAGGTAGAGAGAGAGAGAGAGAGAGAGAGAGAGAGAGAGAGAGAGAGAGAGAGAGAGAGAGAGAGAGAGAGAGAGAGAGAGAGAGAGAGAGAGAGAGAGAGAGAGAGAGAGAGAGAGAGAGACTAGAGTACTGATCATAGTAACACTGCCAAAGGTATTGGACACACAACAGGATCAAATTACATGAAAGAGAGAGCAGAAAAAATATATATCAGTATTCAATTTTTGTTTTATACTTTTAACAGAACCAAACAGTTCAGTCAACTGCTTCACTTGTTAACACTGAACACTTGCTGGGGGGAAGGCCACTGCCTCACACAACACATACACAGTGTGTGTGTGTGTGTGTGTGTGTGTGAGGTGCTGCACTAAACTCGGCCTTCTGGAGCAATTTGGCAAAAGTCTCACTGGAACTCGATGGCTTTTCCTCATCTCCGCCGAGTTATACAGACGTCTCGTCTCATTTCCCGAATATGAACGCCATCTATTAACGTGGTGTAAAACTACAACTCATGCAGTCTGAACTTATGAAGCGAGACGTGTGAGTTGCAGGTCTTTTTATAAACTGTATTTTACAGGCAATATAAGATAATTGTCTTTCTTATACTATTTAGTCATTTTATTTGTTCTGATATTACGTTTTTGGTCCGATCACCTTTCACAAATGAAATGATATATTTCCTTATATCTATGAATATAGATAGATAGATAGGTAGACAGGTAGCTGGATAGACAGATAGACAGATAGCTATACTTAGGAATGAAGGCGAAGGTGTTTGCCTCAATGAAGCCATGGTGAAGCGCCTGCTCTGAACACTAGCATTTCGGACTCCCAACCCCGGACTCCCAACCCAACACATCAGAAGCCAAGTACAATTTCCTTGCCTCATAAACATCGATCTATTGGACAGTGATAGATATATTCTATTGTCTGTCTATCGTGCTTGTGGATCAGTCAGCAGATCCTTCCTTGAAGCTGGAGCGATGACTTGTGAGGTCTTACCATGACACAGCGAGTCTCATGGCTGGATCATGAGCCTCCTGGAACATGGACCTCCTGGATCATGGACCTCCTGGAACATGGGCCTCCTGGAACATGGACCTGGCTGGATCATGGACTTCTTGGATCATGGACCTCCTGGAACATGGACTTCCTGGATCGTGAGCCTCCTGGAACATGGACCTCCTGGATCATGGACCTCCTGGAGCATGGACCTCCTGGATCATGGACCTCCTGGAACATGGACCTCCTGGAACATGGACCTGGCTGGATCATGGACTTCTTGGATCATGGACCTCCTGGAACATGGACTTCCTGGATCATGAGCCTCCTGGAACATGGACCTCCTGGATCATGAGCCTCCTGGAACATGGACCTCCTGGATCATGAGCCTCCTGGATCATGGACTTCTTTGATCATGGACCTCCTGGATCATGGACCTCCTGGATCATGGACCTCCTGGAACATGGACCTGGCTGGATCATGGACTTCTTGGATCATGGACCTCCTGGAACATGGACTTCCTGGGTCATGGACCTCCTGGAACATGGACCTAGCTGGGTCATGGA
>NC_092272.1:11392936-11480436 GCF_036320965.1 Panulirus ornatus
AGTCTTAATGGATGACAATTTTGTGGAACAGTTTCTCACGAACCTTTGCTCCGTATCTTTTGTGTCATTTTGCTCAAAGAAAGAAAAAAGTTCTAAGATTGTTATCTCTCTCTCTCTCTCTCTCTCTCTCTCTCTCTCTCTCTCTCTCTCTCTCTCTCTCTCTCTCTCTCTCTCTCTCTCTCTCTCTCTCTCTCTCTCTCTCTCTCTCTCCTTTCGACCAGCAACCCATGACACCCCTAAACCACCCCCCCCCCCGCAACACACAAAGCCAGCAGCAATCAGGACACACCACAATCACCACACATCTCCACACTTTCCTCTACCACACTCAACCGCCACACCTGAAGACTTATAGATGGCCAGCCTGACCTCCAAAGCCTGAGCCCTACACCAGTGACTACCCACAACCTCATTTCTGTGATAACGTCTTGTAGAAATAATGTTCTGATCTCTGGGTATTATGACTCAACCTTCCTTATGACCAACCCTCACCCTACCTCACACTCCATGGCCGTCCCTCACCCTACCTCACACTCCCTGGCCGTCCCTCACCCTACCTCACACTCTATGGCCGTCCCTCACCCTACCTCACACTCCCTGGCCGTCCCTCACCCTACCTCACACTCCCTGGCCGTCCCTCACCTTACCTCACACTCCCTGGCCGTCCCTCACCCTACCTCACACTCCCTGGCCACCCCTCACCCTACCTCACACTCCATGGCCGTCCGTCACCCTACCTCACACTCCCTGGCCGTCCCTCACCCTACCTCACACTCCATGGCCGTCCCTCACCCTACCTCACACTCCCTGGCCGTCCCTCACCCTACCTCATACTCCCTGGCCACCCTCCCAGCACCAGCATGGTCTCCCTTAACCTTTCCTCTCCCTAGATGAGGCCAGGTCTAGGTTCTCATCATCCCTTCAGTAACACTACCTCTCCTGATTTGCATACTGGACAGCAGGTAACCGTGCATTCCGGTGGTGTGAACAAGTTAGTTGGCCACCTGCGTCACGTGATGCCTTGAACCAATTGGAGTGGGCTTCCGCAGGGCAGTACAGTGAGCCGGCACTTCAGTTCCTGTCAGGTTTCACTCCTATGGCCCAAGTAGCTGCTGGTTGTGGTCAGGTCACAACCCTACAACCTCTCCATCCCACACAGACACACCACAACACTTGACAACAACACGTAGGTCACACGACTCGTTCTTCGTAATCTTATATTTCCCTGCCACACCCCTCCCTGTCCCGCCACTGCCACTTCCCCCCGCCGCCACTTTGCCACTTCCCCTCTACCACTGCCAATTCCCCCGCAACCACTGCCATTTCACCTCTACCACTGCCATTTCCCCTCTACCACTGCCACTTCCCCCCGCCACTGCCACTTCCCCTCTACCACTGCCACTTCCCCTCTACCACTGCCACTTCCACCCGCCACTGCCACTTCCCCTCTACCACCGCCACTTACCCCGCCGCCACAGCCACTTCCCCTCTACCACTGCCACTTCCCCCCCGCCACTGCCACTTTCCTTCTACCACTGCCACTTCCCCCGCCGCCACTGAACCAAGCCATCACCGATCACTCTCCCGCCGAGTCTGGGGATGACGTCATCTGGACAACTGTGGCTGCCTTCTACTTCAGTCTCCCCACTCCCCTCACCCCCCTCCCCATCTGGCCTCTCCCCTCGCCCTCTCTCTCAACTCCCACTCCAATCTGGCTTCTCTCCTCTCCCCACTCCCCTCACCCCTCCCCATGAGCCCTCTCCTCTCTCCACGTCCTCTCCCTCATCCTCCTGGCCTCTCACTCACCCTCCTGGCCTCTCCCCTCACCCCTCCCCCCACAACCTGGCCTCTCCCTCACTCACCTCTTAACCCTCTGCCTCTCCATCCTCCTGCTCCTTAGGCTCCCCTCTCACTCACTGGCCTCTCCCTCACTCTCCCCTTACCCCTCAGCCTCTCCTTCACTCTCCCCCTTACCCCTCATCCTCTCCCTCAACTCTCCCCTTACCCCTCAGCCTCTTACTCACTCTCACTTTATCCCTCAGCCTCTCCCTCACTCTCCCCTTACCCCTCAGCCTCTACCTCACTCTCCCCTCTTACCCTTCATCCTCTCCCGCGCCCTCTCCCCGTCCATCTTGGCCTCTCCCACGTTATCTCCTCCCGCCTGGCTTCCCTTGTGTCCCTCCACACAATCACTGTCAACCATGGCAGCCTAATGACTCTCTCTCTCTCTCTCTCTCTCTCTCTCTCTCTCTCTCTCTCTCTCTCTCTCTCTCTCTCTCTCTCTCTCTCTCTCTCTCTCTCTCTCTCTCTCTCTCTTCTGCGCTGCCACTTTTCCAAACATCTTACTGCCACAAGTTCTTTAATTTGCGCTTTGTTTCTGAGGCCTCAGTGTTCAGCGTGTTTGATCACCTAATTCTGCCTCACCGCCTCCAAATTTGTATATCTATATCTACCTATCTGTCTATCTATCTATCTATCTATCTATCTATATATATATATATATATATATATATATATATATATATATATATATATATATATATATATATATATATATATATATATATATATATATATATATATATATATATATATACATATATATACACAAGCATGTGTGGCGAGGTGGCGACGAATATGGATGAAGGCAGCCAGTATGATTATGTACATGTGTATATATGTATATGTCTGTGTATGTGTCGGTATGTATACGTTGAAATGTACATGTATGTATATGTACGTGTGTGGGCGCTTACGTGGGAGACGGCGATCAAATATGATAGATAGAAATATATATATATATATATATATATATATATGTATATATATATATATATATATATATATATATATATATATATATATATATATATATATATATATATATATATATATATATATATATATATATGGAGAAAAACTGGAGGAAGTAAAGTGTTTTAGATATCTGGGAGTGGATCTGGCAGCGGATGGAACCATGGAAGCGGAAGTGGATCATAGGGTGGGGGAGGGGGCGAAAATTCTGGGAGCCTTGAAGAATGTGTGGAAGTCGAGAACATTATCTCGGAAAGCAAAAATGGGTATGTTTGAAGGAATAGTGGTTCCAACAATGTTGTATGGTTGCGAGGCGTGGGCTATGGATAGAGTTGTGCGCAGGAGGATGGATGTGCTGGAAATGAGATGTTTGAGGACAATGTGTGGTGTGAGGTGGTTTGATCGAGTAAGTAACGTAAGGGTAAGAGAGATGTGTGGAAATAAAAAGAGCGTGGTTGAGAGAGCAGAAGAGGGTGTTTTGAAATGGTTTGGGCACATGGAGAGAATGAGTGAGGAAAGATTGACCAAGAGGATATATGTGTCGGAGGTGGAGGGAACGAGGAGAAGAGGGAGACCAAATTAGAGGTGGAAAGATGGAGTGAAAAAGATTTTGTGTGATCGGGGCCTGAACATGCAGGAGGGTGAAAGGAGGGCAAGGAATAGAGTGAATTGGAGCGATGTGGTATACCGGGGTTGACGTGCTGTCAGTGGATTGAATCAAGGCATGTGAAGCGTCTGGGGTAAACCATGGAAAGCTGTGTAGGTATGTATATTTGCGTGTGTGGACGTGTATGTATATACATGTGTATGGGGGGGTTGGGACATTTCTTTCGTCTGTTTCCTTGCGCTACCTCGCAAACGCGGGAGACAGCGACAAAGCAAAAAAAAAAAAGAAAAAAAAAAAAAAAATATATATATATATATATATATATATATATATATATATATATATATATATATATATATATATAATGTATATATGTTATATACATAAGGATTCGTCTCGTCAGCTCTGACACCAAGATTATACCTCTGTTTTCAGCCGCTATCCTGCCACTAGAGGCGATAATCCCCTATCATCCTCATTGATTACTAGACTCTTCTGTACAGCTTGGCAGGTTCTAACACCCCCCCCCCCATCCTCCTCCCCTGACTGACAGCAACAACAGCTGACGGCTGACAGCAGTGTCCGCCGTCAGCCGTAGGTGCAGAAGACTAGAATTTGCAGTCCTCAGCTCTGCTGACAACTGAAGCTGCAGATAAGCTTGGGGGAAAGCTGTGTTGTAGGGACAGCTACAAGAACAGCAGGAACAGGGGCTACCAGTGTTACCAGCAGTAACAGGGGCTACCAGTGTTACTAGCAGTAACAGGGGCTACCAGTGTTACCAGCAGTAACAGAGGCTACCAGTGTTACCAGCAGTAACAGGGGCTACCAGTGTTACCAGCAGTAACAGAGGCTACCAGTGTTACCAGCAGTAACAGGGGCTACCAGTGTTACCAGCAGTAACAGAGGCTACCAGTGTTACCAGCAGTAACAGGGGCTACCAGTGTTACCAGCAGTAACAGAGGCTACCAGTGTTACCAGCAGTAACAGGGGCTACCAGTGTTACCAGCAGTAACAGGGGCTACCAGTGTTACCAGCAGTAACAGGGGCTACCAGTGTTACCAGCAGTAACAGGGGCTACCAGTGTTACCAGCAGTAACAGGGGCTACCAGTGTTACCAGCAGTAACAGAGGCTACCAGTGTTACCAGCAGTAACAGGGGCTACCAGTGTTACCAGCAGTAACAGAGGCTAGGCTACCAGTGTTACCAGCAGTAACAGGGGCTACCAGTGTTACCAGCAGTAACAGGGGCTACCAGTGTTACCAGCAGTAACAGGGGCTACCAGTGTTACCAGCAGTAACAGGTGCTACCAGTGTTACCAGCAGTAACAGGGGCTACCAGTGTTACCAGCAGTAACAGAGGCTACCAGTGTTACCAGCAGTAACAGGGGCTACCAGTGTTACCAGCAGTAACAGAGGCTACCAGTGTTACCAGCAGTAACATGGGCTACCAGTGTTACCAGCAGTAACAGGGGCTACCAGTGTTACCAGCAGTAACAGGGGCTACCAGTGTTACCAGCAGTAGCAGGATAACAGAGGCTACCAGTGTTACCAGCAGTAACAGGGGCTACCAGTGTTACCAGCAGTAACAGAGGCTACCAGTGTTACCAGCAGTAACAGGGGCTACCAGTGTTACCAGCAGTAACAGAGGGCTACCAGTGTTACCAGCAGTAACAGGGGCTACCAGTGTTACCAGCAGTAACAGGGGCTACCAGTGTTACCAGCAGTAACAGGGGCTACCAGTGTTACCAGCAGTAACAGGGGCTACCAGTGTTACCAGCAGTAACAGGGGCTACCAGTGTTACCCGCAGTAACAGGGGCTACCAGTGTTACCAGCAGTAACAGGGGCTACCAGTGTTACCAGCAGTAACAGAGGCTACCAGTGTTACCAGCAGTAACAGGGGCTACCAGTGTTACCAGCAGTAACAGGGGCTACCAGTGTTACCAGCAGTAACAGGGGCTACCAGTGTTACCAGCAGTAACAGGGGCTACCAGTGTTACCAGCAGTAACAGGGGCTACCAGTGTTACCAGCAGTAACAGGGGCTACCAGTGTTACCAGCAGTAACAGGGGCTACCAGTGTTACCAGCAGTAGCAGGGGCTATCATCTCCAGCAGGGGCTATCATCTCCAGCAGGGGCTATCACCTCCAGCAGGGGCTATCACCTCCAGCAGGGGCTATCACCTCCAGCAGGGGCTATCACCTCCAGCAGGGGCTATCACCTCCAGCAGGGGGTAACAGCAGTAATAAAAGCTATCAGCAGTAGCAGGGGCTACCAGCAGTAGCAGGGGCTGCCAGCAGTAGCAGGGGCTATCAGTAGTGGCGGGGGCTATCAGTAGTAGCAGGGGCTATCAGCAGTAGCAGCAGGTACGGTCAGCAGTATGCCATCACCAGCAGCAGAAGTTACCATCAGTAGAAGGACTTATAAGCAGAAGCAAGAATAACAACAGGTGTAGAAGCAGGGGCTACCAGCAGTACAAGGGGCTACTAACGTTCATCAGGGGCTACGAGCAGTACAAGGGACTACTAGTACTACCAGTGGGCTACTGGTAGTACCAGGGGTACGAGGAGGAAGGAGAGGGAGGGAGGTAGGTATGAGGAGGAAGGAGAGGGAGGGAGGCAGGTATGAGGAGGAAGGAGAGGGAGGGAGGTAGGTATGAGGAGGAAGGAGAGCGAGGGAGGGAGGTATGAGGAGGAAGGAGAGGGAGGGAGGTAGGTATGAGGAGGAAGGAGAGGGAGGGAGGTAGGTATGAGGAGGAAGGAGAGGGAGGGAGGTAGGTATGAGGAGGAAGGAGAGGGAGGGAGGTAGGTATGAGGAGGAAGGAGAGGGAGGGAGGTAGGTATGAGGAGAGGAGAGGGAGGAGGTAGGTATGAGGAGGAAGGAGAGGGAGGGAGGTAGGTATGAGGAGGAAGGAGAGGGAGGGAGGTAGGTATGAGGAGGAAGGGAGGGAGGGAGGTAGGTATGAGGAGGAAGGAGAGGGAGGGAGGTAGGTATGAGGAGGAAGGAGAGGGAGGGAGGTAGGTATGAGGAGGAAGGAGAGGGAGGGAGGTAGGTATGAGGAGGAAGGAGAGGGAGGGAGGTAGGTATGAGGAGGAAGGAGAGGGAGGGAGGTAGGTATGAGGAGGAAGGAGAGGGAGGGAGGTAGGTATGAGGAGGAAGGAGAGGGAGGGAGGTAGGTATGAGGAGGAAGGAGAGGGAGGGAGGTAGGTATGAGGAGGAAGGAGAGGGAGGGAGGTAGGTATGAGGAGGAAGGAGAGGGAGGGAGGTAGGTATGAGGAGGAAGGAGAGGGAGGGAGGTAGGTATGAGGAGGAAGGAGAGGGAGGGAGGGAGAATGAGGAGGTAGCCACCAGGCAATCAACTCCGCCACACACTAACCCAGCCAGACAGTCAGCCAGCACAGCCCGCCTCCCCTGCCTGCCTGCGCTCCTCCTCCTCCGCCTCCCTCAGGCGGGCTGAGCCAGTGACGCTGCGGCCGCCTCTCAGTCAACACGCACGTGTGCCAAACTCGTCGTCCCGTTCCTCACAATCGTCCTTGACCCCGTGTGTTGGAGACGCGCTGACCCCTGACCCCCAACCACCACACTCTCGAGATAAGAACAGGAAACACACCAATAAAACTGCCTGACCTCACCGTTTCAGTGGAACGGAACGTACAAACAGACGACTCTGTCTCACTCACTCACTCACTCGACGGTGCATTAATGAGAAGTAGATCTGTGAACCTGCTACCTGTTGGACTCACTCGAAGTCTCCAATATCCAAACACACGTTGGAAACCCCACCAGACGAGATCGTAGAGAGGTATCAGACCTGGTATCTTAAGAGGAACTCACACAGTTCGCCAATGAGACAGTCATGTTTGGCTTAGACTATCAACAGAACAAAAAAAAAACCTAGAAAAGTTATTTTCGTAATTACGAGAATCATCCAGAGTACCTTCGTATTACCCCAGTACTCTGCCTGAGCGTCGGAGGTGGTTTGGGGTGGGGGACCTTCGCCCCTCGTTGCATGTCTTCACACACCTAGAATTAGAGGCTCCCCCTTACTGACCCCCCCAGGGCTCACGTACCGAAGCTAGAGGTCCCATGTACTGACCTCAGAGACCTCATTGATGACCTCAGAGGTTCTGTCTACTGACTGACTCCAGAGGTCCTACCTTCTGACCCCCAGAGATCCTTTCTACTGACCCCAGAGGTCCCATCTACTCGTCTCCTCAGGACTGAGAAGCACATACACACACACACACACGTACACATCGAAGTACTTCGATGGTCGATCGTCTCAGACTTGTTACTACGTCTGGGGAGACGCTCTCGTGACTCAGACCTGGACACGAAGCCTTAATGCTCAGGAAGGCGAAGTGTACTCCATTATCCCCTTGATTAAGGGGTCTCAGTGGACGACCCGAGTCACGAAAGAGCGGAGCAGCCCTGGGTCGTCTGGCCGACCTGTCGTTCCTCACTGGACGAATGGTACGATCCGTGTGTAGTGTGTGAGTGTGTCTGTGGCGTGTCCATGCGTGTATGTGTGTGTGTGTGTGTGGGTGTGGGTGTGTGTGTGTGTGTGTGCGTGGCAGCAGCATTACCGACTCAACAAGTGGTACCGTCCTGAAGCGGACCACCGCCACACCACACCACCGCCACCACCACCACCTCACATGAGCCCATGTGACACCAGGCGCAACACAGCGCCTTGAGCCATCGTGTCAGGACAACACACGCAACACTGGACCGTAGAAACACCATATTGTGTTGCCTCCTCACACCAAATTGTGGACTCTGAAACACTTTGTCTTGTGAAGAGTAATAGTTGCGTTGCGAGGAGCAATATCTGTGTTAGTGGTCGAACATGTGTCTAGTGTAGAAGGGGCAAGACCTTGGATGATTGTACCCCTTTGTGCCGTGCGCTACCGTCGCTCATCCCCAGGGTGTTGAGGTACCCCCTTAGGGCGTGTGGTGCCTCCCCTGGGGCGTGGTGTTGCGGTACCCCGTGGGGGGGCGTGTGGAGGTGCCTCCTCCTCCTCCTCCTCCTCCCTCCGTGAGGCACCCCCCAGCCAGCCACAGTGTCCAGCATGACGACTGAGAGAGGCGTTGTCCAGCAGGCCGAGGTAAAGCTCGTGCGAAGTTCCGCCCAACAGGGAGAATCACCCAGCCTGGCGGCAGAACTGACCCGCTGTTTTACGGTAACACTTCCCCGTTGAGCGTCTGGCTGTCGTCCCCTCGTTGTGTCGCTGCCATGGTGATGAAGCTGCGCTGTGTGTGTGTTCCCCTCACCCCCTGCCCCTCGCCCGCCGCCACCTTCACTGCTGACGCTAAAGCGTACACCGTACTCCGGACACGCTCGCAACCCCAGCCCCACAACACTCTCCTTAGGGCTGACACTAACGCACGCTGATGGTCACGCTGTATATATATTAATCTCGCTCTCACAGCACCAGCAAGTATAAAATGCCACGCTTTTACCACACACACACACACACACACACTTAACACTCTAGTTACTGTCACGCTAGTGGGCGCAGTACACACACACACACACACACACACACCAGACTTACTACCATTCTGGGTCCTCACTCACTCTCTCACACACACACACACACACACACACACACACACACACACACACACACCGCAGCTGCCTAGATCAAACAACCGTTGCAAAAGTAGAGTTTATGGCCGGATCTCACAGCTGATAGACGTAGTGTGTAGTCAACCCTCTCGTGGTCTTCCAACACCTGTTATGAATAGTACACAACCATAACATAGTCTCTCCTAGTCGGATCTTTGGAAAAATCTAACGACATGATGTCACTGCAAATATATATAAATATATATATATATATATATATATATATATATATATATATATATATATATATATATATATATATATATATATATATATATATATATATATATATATATATATATATATATATATATTTATATATATATATATATATATATATATATATATATATATATATATATATATATATATATTAGTATGTAATGGAGTTTGCAGAGTTGGGAGAGGTGTTGAGGGAAAGAGCGTGTTCGCTGATCATGTCTGACCAGTTCAGTTCCTGGTGTGGGAGCTTGTCAGTGGATGTCGTAGTCTTAGGTTCCATGTGTTGCTGCTGAGGTATTGCCCCTAACAAAGGCTTTCATGTGTTGCGTCTGTGTTCGCTGCTCCAGTCAACTTGTAGCGTGTCTTTTATTTCCACAATGTCTAGCTTGGTAATAGTGTTTTGCTTGTGTTGTCTTGTGGTTGTGTTGTGTGAGCAGACTTTGGCACTACATTCGTATTTATATATATATATATTTATCCTAGAAGAACCAGTAGAAACATGTGATGGTAGGTGAAGGTAAGGAATGGGTGGTTGGTATAAAGTTAATATATACATGTAAGGTGATGACATTTTCAATCGAGGCGTCACGAAACACACACACACACACACACACACACACACACACACACACACACACAGTAGATCGTCTCACGTCTTGATCAAGTGTAAACCTGGAGGAAAAGTTTTCAATTTACACAGAAGGATGTGACAAGTGGATCAAGGATCCTACAGTGTTTTGCTGAACATTCTTTTCTCCTTATCCTTCTTCTCCTCCCATTCCTCCTCCTCCTCTTCCTCCTCCTCCTCCTCCTCCTCCTCTTCCTCCTCCTCCTCCTCCTCCTCCTCTTCCTCTTCCTCCTCCTCCTCCTGACCGTGCCCCATGACGGGAACTCCTTCGTCAGGAACTAAAAACCCTCATACGTCACATCCTCTTAAGAATTTGATTCCTCTTCGTTTATACACTTCTTCCCATTTTCTTTTTTTTTTCCGGAACTTTTGAATTTCGCGAGAGTGTCTTTGTGTTTGTGTTTACATGTGAGGTTGTGAGTCCATCTATGTTTTCCTGACATGGGATTATGCCATAAAAGTTCTCTGTTAATTAAACTCGACAGAAAATATATGTTAATGTGTCGTGATTGAAATCATTAACAATATTGGCTTCTGCTCTTTGTTGTATTCTATCTTTATATTTATTAAGATTGGGGAATATATTCCTGAAATAAAAGAAAACGAATTCTGGGTACTCGTTTTTTACTCTGGTTTCAGAAAACACATCATTATATGAAGGTCATATGTGTACAAGATGTAAATTTGTGTCACTTGTACAGGAAGCCAAGTCCACATCACTGCCAGGTTTTGATACAACAACTTGAGAATAATTTGGTTATATTTTCATGATATCAAAACCATAGGAAGATTTGTAAGTTTCACTTACATTATAAGACTGAATGATAGGTCAATGCTTCTAATTTTTCTTTCCACTTCTGATTATTATGTCTCAAATTACTGTCGTAAAGGTTAATTATTAAGACAACAGTTCTTTAAGCAAACTCTCAGAGGCCAGAGCCAAGACTCGTCCACCAAATGACAGACCTTCAATCAAACGACGTCTTCCAGTAAACACGGAACTGCTGAGCGACTTGTCGTTTACCAAACGATCTGTTCTCGGCTTAACGACATGCTAAACGACAAACATTTTACTCCACAGTAAACGTTCAAATAAACGACGAACTCTCAACCCAACAAACATCACAGACTCCAACCCTCTACTAAGCACTAACCAATAGATTTCTTTATCAAACGACAAACGACTTGATCTAGACGGAATAAACTTTCTGCCAAACGACCAAACATCCTAAGAACGACGAACCTTCGACTAAACGACTCACACTTACCCAAATAACCAGCTGTACACCACCTAGTGAGTCAGTCTATACGGTGTGCCACAAGTGGACCATTAAACTGGTGGAAGACTCCCGGAAACCCTCTTCCTTAGCGACCTATATCATTGTAACATAGACGTGTGCAGGTGCACGACGTCTTACCTCAGATCATAAGATGTTGGGGACGTGTGATGTTGTTACAGGCACGACACATCAAGCAATGTGAGACCTTTATGATAATGTATATGACACTGATGTTGTACCTTAACATCAGCCAAAGTGTCAGGGATGTATACTTCCAGACCGTACGAGGAGAGGTTTGAGTCAGGCTGGGTTTTTAAAGGTATTTATGTGAGAATTTCATTTTGGTTGATTGGCTGTTTGAGATCTAGGTCTGTTAACTGCCGGGGAGGTCATTAAGGCCGCCAATAACTGAAGAATTTTGAGCACCTTCTTCAGCTGGTAAGGATCATTGGAATACCACAGACACTGACATCTTACTGACCCTTGTGGTCTTGCAGTAAACAAACCTTCGTTGGGAGGAGCAACGCAAGATCCTTGAGTACGACGGAGCGACCAATGAACACGGCGGTACGACCCTTGAACACGACGGTACGACCCTTGAGTACGGCGGTAAGACCCTTGATCACGACGTAAGACCCTTGATCACGACGTAAGACCCTTGATCACGACGGAGCGACCATTGAACACGACGCTACGACCCTTGAGAACAGTGGTACGACCCTTGATCACGACTTTAAGACCCTTGGACACGACGGTACGACCCTTGAGTACAGTGATACGACCCTTGATCACGACGGTACGACCCTTGAGAACAGTGATACGACCCTTGATCACGACGGTACGACCCTTGAACACGATGGTGCGACCCTTGAGTACAGCGGTACGACCATTGAACACGACAGTACGACCCTGAACACGACGGTACGACCCTAGAGTACAGTGATACGACCCTTGATCACGACGGTACGACCCTTGAGTACAGTGGTACGACCCCTGATCAAGACGTACGACCCTTGAACACGATGGTGCGACCCTTGAGTACAGCGGTACGACCCTTGAACACGACAGTACGACCCTGAACACGACGGTACGACCCTTGAGTACAGTGGTACGACCCTTGATCACGACGGTACGACCCTTGAACACGACGGTACGACCCTTGAACACGACGATACGACCCTAGAGTACAGTGGTACGACCCTTGATCACGACGGTACGACCCTTGATCACGACGGTACGACCCTTGAACACGACGGTACGACCCTTGAGTACAGTGGTACGACCCTTGATCACGTCGGTACGACCCCTGAACACGACGGTACGACCCTTGAGTAGTGGTGCGACCCTTGAGCATGACGGTACGACCCTTGAACACGACGGTGCGACCCTTGAGTCCGGCGTTACGACCCTTGATCACGACGGTACGACCCTTGAACACGACGGTACGACCCTTGAGTACGACGGTGCGGTCCTTACAAACGACGGCACGACTCTGAAACACGACAGTACTGTCATTAAGCACGAGGATACGACCTTTGAGCAATAACATAGCCCATGAACACGACCACACGACCTTTAAGCAACAATGTAGCCCATGAACACAACCATACGGTCTTTGAACACTACAATGCGACTCTTGGCCATGACATAACCACCCTTGAATAGCTTCAACACGACTGGACGACCCTTGGGTACAACGGTACGACCTTTAGGTGTAATGCCGTGGCCTTCAACCTCCTTCATAAGGGTCGTCATGTCAAAGATTACTCCGGTATGTCTTGGGGTCGTACTATGGTGCTCAGAGGTCGTACCATGGTGCTCAGAGGTCGTACCATGGTGCTCAGGGGTCGTACCACTGGTGTTCAGAGGTCGTACCGTCGTGTTCATTTCTCATACATATTCAACCTTGGAGTTATCAACTTAAAATATGTTTCAGTTTGGTTGTTTAATAACATTGCTTTCTGTTTCCCGTTTCCTGTTTCGTGAAAATCAATTTACAACAGAAAAAAAACAGTATTTGTTTTTTTTTATTAATTTACAAGGAACATTTACCCACTCTTCGTCTTTCGACGCAAAGATAAAAGACTTAATGATGTCTGAGACTTTAGATTAATAACTACATCTAAATATGATATAATATTGAGTCTACAGACAATCATATGTTCAGGTTATAGTGTTAAGTTAATTTGTTTGATAATATCAACAGATAACTGTTAAATATTTGGAAAGTTTTAACAGTAAATTTCAATTCATATCTTACAAGGATTTCTAAAAGATCAACAAAACAGAACTTATGAATATGTGTAAGATTGGCAAATCTTTCTTTTCGTTTTAAATGTTTTCCTTGATGCGAAATGGCCATCGAATATGATCATAATACTCACACTGGCTCCCGGTGACTGGCAGCCCAAGACGATGATTATCTGATTGGTTTAAAGTGATTGGAAGATGAAACCAATCATCCAAATTGCTTTCGAACTTATCAGAAGCAGAAAATAATGAATCGACAAGTTCTCTGAGATTGGAACTTCAAGAGAATCACAAGAGTGGATCCTTGTGATTAGAAGATTGGGCTCCTGTGATTGGAAGTTTAATATGATTACTTACTGCTATGTTCGTGTGACTGGAAGTTCAAAACAATGATCAGACCGGTACCAATGATTAGAAACCCAATCATCCGACTCCCTCCTGGTGATTGGAAGGTAGACCCAATCATCCTACACGCAGGGCAAAGCAGGTCAGCAACCCATGACACACGTACACTGTAGCCTGCATAAATGTTTTATTTGTTTTGGCCCAACCTGACCTAATGGAACGGGAGACACGTCTCCATCCCGTCTCGTGTTACCCCTTCCATCAGGTGTTTCCCCTCCCGTCTCCTGTTTCCCCTCCCATCTCGTGTTACCCCTCCTGTCTCGTGTTTCCCCTCCCATCTCGTGTTACCCCTCCTGTCTCGTGTTACCCCTTCCATCAGGTGTTTCCCCTCCCGTCTCGTGTTACCCCTTCCATCAGGTGTTTCCCCTCCCGTCTCGTGTTTCCCCTTCCACCTGGTGTTTCCCCTCCCGTCTCGTGTTTCCTCTTCCACCAGGTGTTTCCCCTCCGTCTCGTGTTACCCCTTCCATCACGTGTTTCCCCTCCCGTCTCGTGTTACCCCTTCCATCACGTGTTTCCCCTCCCGTCTCGTGTTTCCCCTTCCATCTGGTGTTTCCCCTCCGTCTCGTGTTTCCCCTTCCACCAGGTGTTTCCCCTCCCGTCTCGTGTCTCCCCTTCCATCTGGTGTTTCCCCTCCCGTCTCGTGTTACCCCTTCCATCAGGTGTTTCCCCTCCCGTCTCGTGTTTCCCCCTCCACCTGGGGGGCGTCGTGATCGAGCCGATGTTGAAGGACATCATCAATGCTCTGTGTCTGCCTGTCATTCATCCGATGTTGTGAGACAGATGTTAAGAAACACACAGTACAATGGCTTCATTCTTACACTTGCTTCCCTGGCCAAATTGCCATATCATTATCATTATTGTCATTATCATTATCATTATCATCATTATCATTATCATAAAATAGTCTCAACACATTCCTTGCTAATTTCACTTTATGTGTTGTGGATGTTCTGTCCCAACATCTTATAAAGGACAGTTCGATGTCTACTTCATCAGTCTACGTAAAATATGTGAAGGCTGGGATGGGTGGCTCCTTACTTTTCTCTCTTCCATCCTTGACACTGTGTTGTGTCTCACACACTGGTAGCGTCTCCCTCGCCGTAGGTCATCCACTGACATCTGATTCATTTTTCTCAGAACTTCTCAAGACCAAAGGTAGTTTTTCCTGTGCAAAAGATCAATTGATTTTATGTTTGATGATTATTAAACTCAATCCACAGAGCCCGCTCGTCGCCTGGAGGAATGGTATGTACCTGAGCACAACATCCCGTTTTCCTTTTGTTATACATATGCATAACGTTCTCCTCTTCCGTTTTCTCAGCACTGTACATTTTTCCAGTGACATCTTGAACAATATTGACAGTGGTTTGTCAAGTGTGTGTGCTCACATCTTAGCACATTAGGTGGAATTTCAAGAATATGTGTCGTATGTGGGTTGGGGCCCTTTACCTGTGTGTGTATGTGTGTGTGTGTGTGTGTGTGTGTGTGTGTGTGTGTGTGTGTGTGTGTGTATTAGCAGACGAATCAACTCATTCGACAGAAGAAAACATTGTCATGATGACCGAAATTCGTAGACATTTCTGTCATGATGGTCGGAAGAGAACATGAATATACCATTTCTCCCCAGAATTTCCCCCACACCCAGCAGTAGACGTTGTAGCCAGGGAAAACGCGTCTCGGTTTTTCATTCCCTTCGACGTTGAAGCCGCCATGATTAGAACAGCTTTTCCTTTAAAAGGAAAGTCGACGGGTCCACAAAAGACGAAGGAAAAGAATGAGAAAGAGAAAAGAAAAAAGGCGTTTCCAAGTTTCGAATGATATGTGTGGTGTTGTCATCCAGGTGTAACATACAAGAAGGAGACGCCATCTTCGATCCTCACCCCCCCTCCACCCCCCACCCCCCCCTCCACCCCCCAAGCCTAACTCAATTTAGTCCACCCTCGCCACCCTCCCCCTTCCTCCCCCACCCCCCCTCCCCGCTACTGAGGGAACCACAGAACACACACACAAACGACAAACCTCATGTCTTGTGGGTACTTACTGACCCTAGCCAGCGGCGTTTTTCATCTCTCCCAGCACAGTCATCCATCGTAGCCTGCGTGAGGCTCGCGGTTCCTAGCAAGGTTTTAAAGACGATTAATTTTTTCTACAATAAATATGGTTCGATCTGAGAGACACATAGTAAACTGATCATTAAACACGAACTGCTCATCACGAATTGATTCTAAGCATCGAGAAACTTGTTTTCCCTCAGGAAAATATGACCCACAATTGTCTCACACGGGGTTATATGACCCACAATTGTCTCACACGGGGTTATATGACTCACAATTGTCTCACACGGGGTTATATGACCCACAATTGTCTCACACGGGGTTATATGCAACACTGTTGGATCAAGTTCCTGGTCGTTATAGTATAGCGCTCCGTGATTGGCCAATTTCTCTTGACTGCCCACTCACATTCGACCAACCGCCGTTTCACCAATCTGGCGGCAACTGGAACCCATCTGTGACTTCCTACTGCAGTGTTGATGTTGTCCAATATTAAAACATCGACCGCGTTCACGGCGTCTTTCCTTTGTCTGTCCAAGGCTTTGTGGATAATCTGTCTCTCCTTCCACCGGGAGAGATGTCTCGCTTGGTAATTACGTACCATAATTGCGTTAATCATCTCGTGGTTTCTCAAATCATTCCTATGTTCTATTGTCCTTATTTCTCCATGTCTGTTTATGCTTCCCGCTTATGTTTTATTGCATCCACTGCATGGAAGTTTGTATACTACACTTCTCTTTCGTGTAGGATTTGGTCCACTGGCTTCCACTATGATCCTATTGCTATGTTCGTGGTGGCGCCCTTCCCTGACGGCCAGAATCAATATACATTTTCTTTTCTCCTTTTCAGCTTTCACTCCTCACTCCCCTTGTTGTATCTGCTCCTCTCCGCGATTCTTCTTGTCTTCTTCTTTTTCAGCTTCAACAATTTGCTCCCACGATGCTGAAGTCTTCGGAAGGCGTCCGTTATCTGTTTTGTACTCACCCAAATATTCTGGGCAGCGTGTCGTCAGTGTTTAATTGTGCTGATAGAGTGTGGTATGCGATAGACAGGATCGGGAGAATGATAGTGAGTGGTGAAATGAAGCTGAATTGCCAGTGAGACAGAAAAGGATCTTTGAGAAAAGGACAGAAAAGAACCTCTGAGAAAAGCAGACACCAACAGACCACAGGGGCTCCTTTGAGACTGTTTAGGAAAGTAGAAGAGATAAGAAACATCGAACTTAAGGTAGTAAGGGAAGATAAGCAAGCGAAGACAATATGTCTCTAATCACATGAGGACTTGATAAAGAATATTGATCATGATATCACTATGAACTATTCTTTTTTGATAAATCATTCCGTTGATCAAAAATCCTGTTGACGAAAAGGTATTTTGACTAACTTGAAGTATAAACATTTGCTCACGAGTTTGTAACTATCGGCTCGAGTATATTGATACTAATTCAGCCTTGACTTGCTACTTAGAGACAAACCAAACATTTGAAAATGTTGAATACCTGTATCGAATCACATCTTAACCTGTACTTTTCTAGGATGAATAGGATTAGGTCGTCTGGTCGACCCCAGTAGGATTTACTTCTCAGTTCGGGTATCATTATGTTGGCTGGCTGATGTTACTCTCTCAGTTCATTCTATTGTTCTTTGTCATGGAAGTGGGACCACAGTGGAAGCCACTATTCCAGGTGGGGAGACACATTTTAATTTGCAGACACAGGATTCGTTCTTAAATGAAGCCTAAAGATTGCTTAGCCATTTTATTTCTATTCTTCTGAATACATAATTCTTACTTGCCTACAGGTCGGCAGAAATTACTACTTCATCTTAGCTTGTTCCTCACATTCAACTTTTATGACGAAATTCATGAGATTTCCTTACTGTACCTTGCCACCTCGTGTTCCCTGCTCATGTTGGAACCCCCCAACCCTCACACCCAAGCCTTCCTCATCGTTGCTACCAAAATTCATGTTCCACCTGTGAGCCCAAGTCTGCCAGGAAGGAGTGAGAGTCACTGGGAGAAAGCGAGTAAAAGAAAAAGAAAAAAGTAGCGAGAGATTAAGAAAAAGGAATTAGATATGAAAGAGCGATTAAATGAGAGGTGGGGGAAGAATACAGATGAACTTTAGATATACTAAAATGTTTTGTGAACGAAATGAATAGTGAAGAGAAAAATAAGCACAGACGGAAGTAATAACAAGAAAGTGTATAGAAGTGTGAACATAAAAATATGTGAAAATGAGGAGTGAGAACTTGGAGCATTGCATTATAGGGAGGAGAGTGTGATGTGTTTGGAGCGAGGTGCCATACAGTCTCATGGTGAAGGGCTTGGCAGGAGGAGGAGGAGGAGGAGGAGAGATAGTGAGAGCCTTGCACAATGAGATGTGGGAATCCTTCGTGAGTGGATGAAATTGCAACTGAGTTGTTCAAGAAAGGACAATGGCAGTGTTGTTGATTGGGTAGTTATGTTGTTCGACGTATGTCTGGCCCAAGGTGAGGTGTATGTGAACTGGTGGAGTGTGTGTGTTGAGTGCTCTTGTATACAAGCAAGCGAGAGAAACATGAATGTTTAAGTAGCAGACGTTTGAATATAAAGAGAACACCTGGTAATGGGTATGGGAGAGTGGCGATTGTGTAGTGGTATACACAGAATGTTTGGTTTCAGGAAAGGTAGGAGTGTGTTTGCTCTGAGGGATGTGTTTGTGAGATGTTTGGGAAAAGGAAGGGGCATACAGCATAAGGCATCACTGGGTCTGAGGGAAACTTGTATGATAGAATTGATGGATATGAATCCTGATGTGACTGCGGATGAATGACGTACATGTGAAGTTCCTCAGTGTAGTGAGGAGTTTGTAGGAATAGTTGAGAGGTTATATATGCGAGCGGACGGAGGAGTAGTGTGTTGGTTTGAGGTGAAGGTGAATCTATATCGAGGATATATGTTGTCACCATGGCTGTTTAATCTGCGTGTGTGTGCGTGTGTGTGTGGAGGGCGGGTGAAAAGGAAGGAGGGGAGTGGGGACTTAGATCAGATGCTGTTTGCAGATACCACAGTTCTAGTGGCAGAATTGTGAGGACCCAGGAACTGGTGTCAGAATTTGGGAGATGATATAAAGGAAGAATGATGAACGTTGAGGGTTAAGAACAGAACGGTACTGAGAGGCGAAGCTTGGGTGAGGGAGGATCGCTCGAGTGTGAGTACACAGATGAGGAGGAACATGAGGCTACATGATGCCTCTGGTGCCTGGGAGGGGAGGACGCGGCATCCGATGCAGCCACGATGGCCGAGGTGGGGCTACAGGGCAGTAGGGAAAGACTGAGGATCTGGATATGTTGTGGGTGTGTGTGTGGCAGAGGTTCAGCGTCCATAAGGATATAGCTTTGCATATTTGAATATATATATTCCTATGAATCCACGAGGAAAATGAAACATGATAAGTTCCCAAGTGCACTTTCGTGTACTAATCACATCATCAGGGGAGATACAAGAGAGAAATATAACAGTCAGTTGATATACAACGAAGAGACGTAGCTAGGACGCCATTTGGTAAATATGTGATTGTCCAAGACAGACAACGAGCGTATCATAAACTTACATGAACGCGCACTGCTATATAACATACTAACCTCCAAGAGCCAGGATCGAACCCGGGTCCCCTGCGTAACAGGCGGGAGCACTACAGCTAGGATATGATCATAGGAGTGACACATAGCCTAGCAGTAGCGCTCCCACCTCCTACGCAAGGGACCTGGGTTCGATCCTAGCTATTGAAGGTTAGCATTATATATATATATATATATATATATATATATATATATATATATATATATATATATATATATATATATATATCGAAACTACTCCATAAAGGTTGCTTTTGTTTCCTGCATGTGTGATGTCTTGTGAGGGAAGAGCCATCGTACACAGCAAACATGTGGGTGTCGAGAGGAAAACAATGTTGGCGATATTGATGAAACACGTTAGAAGGAACTGTATTGTCTATCTATTACTGTGTGACTGAAACTGAAAGCAACACTGTGTTACCACTGAGGCAACGTACAACACTGTACACTATCTACTCAGTCAGTGCAGCCTTCATCCACCCATCTATTTAAAGTACTATAATCTATCCACATTCGCTCTACCTCAACGCCTTCTACTCTCACTACACCTACACCTCATTCAAGACCTGGCTTCATGTGTACTGTCGACCGTGACTGGAGCCTCCAACGTGAAAAAAAGATAAACACCAGATAACGTGAGCGAGGCTGAGAGTATGAAGATGACGTACTGAAAAGTGGAAGGAAGAATTCAATGAATACGTTAGAGAATATCATTGAACTGAATATACAGACAATGAATAAATTTCTCGCTAGACAGACAGATGAATTGACGAAATATGATGAGGATTGGGAAAGCAAAAATTTTCCATATAGACAAACTGAATTTGAGAAGTGTAATTGAGATGTTAAATTAAATCCAATCACAGATTATATCTCCCACTCATCCATATATTAGAAGCATCCAGATATAACACAACGAATGATATAGATTCTTAAGTATAACAGTGTGAACCAATTCGATATAGGAATATAGGAAATATTACATTGTTGTATTCCACATCCATCTCTGACCTGTAGGTGATAAACTATGAATAAAATCGATGGAGATGTTCACAGAGGACATGACCTTTGACCTGACTATTTAAGTACATGTTTACCATCTGGCCATTTGGGGGGCATTTGTGTAATTATCTATTTCTACTCGACGGGAAGACTATGTGTGTGTGTGTGTGTGTGTGTGTGTGTGTGTGTGTGTGTGTGTGTGTATCATCCCTGGGTATAGGGGAGAAAGAATACTACCCAAATATCTTCTGTATGATTAACTACAGTATGTTAATTAGAAGGGAAAATGTAAGTCTATCTGCATGACTTTTATAGACTTGGAAGGGGGTAAGTTCAGCACACACGAACCAGCTCGAACCAGGAAATACGAACCAACGAACCAGTTTCGAAAATGCCAGGTGGTTCGAGCGGGTAGAAGGTCACCTTCGTGGGTGTGTAGGGGAAGATGATGATGTGTAGTGAACATGATCATCATCAGAGGGATGTATGAGCCACGCAGGATGTGTGAGTCTGCTCACATGAGCGCTGGCCAAGGATAACATTATCACCTTGAACACTGGGATGTGTTATTACGAAGTCATGAAGGGCCTTATGGTGTGGCTCGGATGCTGGGGCAAGACCATGCTCTCACAGCAGCTCCACCTTGCAGTATGGACCAAAATAGAAGTAGTAATACATATGAAGTTGAGCCTTAATGGAAGGCATGGTCTAGACGGGAGGAGATGGGTTTAGGTCTATCCTGTCTTAATTTCGTTCTCTGTTCTGGCGGTCAGGTGTTCTGTTCTGTTATTGATTTCTGCAGATCAACGTCTTTGTTCACACCTGACCAGGAATGCGCGTGCGCACACTGGCCTGTGTGTGTGTGTGTGTGTGTGTGTGTGTGTGTGTGTGTGTGTGTGTGTGTGTGTTGACACACAGTCTGGTGACTGTTGTGGTCAGGTATATCGCCAGGGAGGGAGGGAGGGAGGGAAGGAGGGAAGGAGAGAGGGAGGGAGGGAGGGAAGGAGAGAGGGAGGAAAGGAGGGAGGGAGGGAGGGAGGGAGAGGGGGAGGGAGGGAGGGAGGGATGGAGGGAGGGAGGGAGGGAGGGAAGGAGGGAGGAAGGAAGGGAGGGAAGGAGGGAGGGAGGGAGGGAGGGAGGGAGGGAGGGAGTGAGGGAGGGAGGGCCTGCATGTCTTGGCTGTATCATACCTGGTCACGTTGCCTGGCCAGTACCTGTCTCAGTGGGAAAGTCTCCAGGACAATTCGAACAGTTTTCAATGCAGTCAAGGACAAGGCTTTACCCCAAGTGCAGACGACTGAGGAAGTGCCCATGATCGAGGCTGAGGAAGTGCCCATGGTCGAGGCTGAGGATGTGTCCATGATCGAGGCTGAGGAAGTGCTCATGATCAGGGCTGAGGAAGTGCCCATGATCGAGGCTGAGGAAGTGTCCTTGATCGAGGCTGAGGAAGTGTCCATGATCGAGGCTGAGGAAGTGCCCATGATCGAGGCTGAGGAAGTGCCCATGGTCGAGGCAGGGGAAGTGCCTATGATCGGGGATGAGGAAGTGTCCTTGATCGAGGCTGAGGAAGTGCCCATGATCGAGGCTGAGGAAGTGACTGAAGTCGAGGCTGAGGCAGTTCGTGGGCTGAGACTTAGGTATTTCATGAGTCTGATGCTGAAGTTGCCCCCTGACTTCAGGAGTGGATCAGACTCAGTGTTTGAGAGTGAGGACGCTCCTGAAGGTGAGGCTGAAGCGGTCTGTCATGTCGAGCGACTGAAGCGTATGTACTACATGTACCCTCCTCACACACCACGTGTTCTACCCTCCTCACACACCACGTGTTCTACCCTCCTCACACACCACGTGTTCTACCCTCCTCACACACCACGTATTCCACCTTCCTCACACACCACGTTATTCTAACAGGCCATCTTCACTTCATATATATATATATATATATATATATATATATATATATATATATATATATATATATATATATATATATATATATATTGGAAAGGATCACAGTTTTGCGCGTGATGAAGATATTTCTATGAGTCCACATGGAAAATGAAACACGAAAAGTTCCCAAGTGCACTTTCGTGTAATAATCACATCATCAGGGGAGACACAAGAGAGAAATATAACAGCCACTTGATATACATCGAAGAGACGAAGCTAGGACGCCATTTGGTAAACATGTGATTGTCCAAAAGTATATCAACTGACTGTTATATTTCTCTCTTGTGTCTCCCCTGATGGTGTGATTATTACACGAAAGTGCACTTGGGAACTTTTCGTGTTTCATTTTCCCCGTGGACTCATAGGAATACATGTATATATATATATATATATATATATATATATATATATATATATATATATATATATATATATATATATATATATATATATATATATATATATATATATATATATATATATATATATATATATATATATATATATATATATATATATATATATATATATATACATATAATATATATATATATATATATACATATATATATATATATATATATATATATATATATATATATATATATATATATATATATAGAGAGAGAGAGAGAGAGAGAGAGAGAGAGAGAGAGAGAGAGAGAGAGAGAGAGAGAGAGAGAGAGAGAGAGAGAGAGAGAGAGAGAGAGAGCATATTCATAACAAAGGAAAGAGGTAAGTGTACAGTGACGTCACTTCACGGTACGGGAAGAGTTTAGTGAATGGGAAGATGACAAGAGTAAAGAGTCTGTCATCCACCAGACTGGGAACATCTGGGTGTCACTCTCTGGTAAACACGGTAATCAGGACCGGTTCGAGACCCTGGAAGCCAGCGTCCCACTAGTGGCAAACCTTTTAGCAGTGGACGACATGGAAGAGGAAGGGAAAGGGGCTAGGATGGAAGAGAGGGTCGCTGGGAGAGAGAAGGCGTAGATAAGGGACATGTTGAGTGGTGGTTGGAGAGCCCAGAAGGCTCAAGGCTCTATAGAATAACTGTGTTTATATGATCTTTATGATATACAGTGATCTGAGGTGGGGGTAGTGGGTAGAGGGGAGTGTCCCAGTGACCTGTGGGGGTGTAGCGTGACTCACAACACCACAGACACACCCAGGGTGTAGCGTGACTCACAACACCTCAGACACAGCTAGGTTGTAGCGTGACTCACAACACCACAGGCACACCCAGAGTGTAGCACAACCCACAACACCAGACACACCCAGGGTGTAGCACAACTCAACACCAGACACAGCCAGGGTGTAGCATAACTCACAACACCACAGACACACCCAGGGTGTAGCACAACTCACAACACCAGACACAGCCAGGGTGTAGCATAACTCACAACACCACAGACGCACCCAGGGTGTAGCACAAGTCACGACACCAGACACAACCAGGGTGTAGCGTGACTAACAACACCACAGACACAGCCAGGGTGTAGCACAACTCACAACACCACAGGCACACCCAGGTTGTAGCATAACTCACAACACCACAGACACACCCAGGGTGTAGCACAACTCACAACACCAGACACAGCCAGGGTGTAGCATAACTCACAACACCACAGAAACACCCAGGGTGTAGCATAACTCACAACACCACAGACATGCCCAGGGTGTAGCACAACTCACAATACCAGACACACCTAGGGTGTAATAAGAACCACATAACTAAGCAAGGTGTTGTAGTTTCCAAACATCAAACAAGTAAAACATGGACAACAATTGATCAGTGTCATACAAGTCCAGGATATCTCACAGCAGACACAGGGAAAAGTTAATGTTAACACTTGTTAATAACTTATATTTTTAACACAGGTTAAAACCCAGGTGTTATACGCAAACGTGGGTACACGATCTATAAAAGGCCAGTTTGTGCTAATGATGTCTTGTGTTATGATAACATTCCGAGGTCCTGTGTTAGTAGGGTGTTGCTTGAAGGACGAGATGGTTTGGGGATGGGGTGAGGGAGTGAGGGAGAGGGAGAGGCAGGGTGAGGGAGGGGGGAAATGGGGGGTTATTGATCCAGGGGGACGTCGTAGTAGAGAAAGGGGCGAATAGTAGTCTCTCTGGCGCCACTGTGTTCTACCTTCCTCAGCCCCTTCCTTGTAGAGGTGATGGGAGGTGATGGGGTGTCACCATCACATCATGTTACTGTGGCACGCAGGGGGTATGGGGGGGTGATGGTGATGATGATGATGATGATGGTGGTGAGGTATGGGCTATGACGTATTCATGATGAAATATGTATAGTGAAAGAAACATCATGGCGAGGTGTTGATGGTGAGGTGATGGTGAGATGTCTGTGGGAATATTTTGATAGTGTGATGTGAATGGTGACGTGCTAATGGTGTAGATGATGTAATGTTGATAGTGAGGTTATGAAAGACGTGGTGTCACTGACGATGCTTTGATGGTGAAGTGCTGATAGTGAAGAGTGTATGGTAGCCTGGATGGTGAAGTGTTGATAGTGAAGAGTGTATGGTAGCCTGGATGGTGAAGTGTTGAAGATGGTGAGGTGTGGTCTGGCAGGTCTGGATGGTGAAATATACATCCATATATATATATATATATATATATGGTGAACTGTGGACGAACGATGGTGAAACATCTGTGGAGAGAGAGAGAGAGAGAGAGAGAGAGAGAGAGAGAGAGAGAGAGAGAGAGAGAGAGAGAGAGAGAGAGAGAGAGAGAGAGAGAGAGAACCGTACCATTCAGCCTTTACTAATCACCATTGCTAATCACACTCGTCGTACACAAACTACCCACAAACGCTCGTTAAGAATTAGTTATCATTCTCTTATTTGTTTATTCCAATTCTTCATTTGTTTATTTTTTATTTATTGATATACAGATGATCAGAAGAGAAGCAGTGTAGCAAATCTACCATAAAGCTCTCATTATACAACGAGACCTCCCTATACTCCATGCCAGGCAGCATTGCCAACATGTCTGTGTTTAATTCAACCCAAATTAATTAAACCAAATTGATTACCAACTAAATTTACACTAAGATATAGCAGGAAAATCTGCTTAAAAAAATGTCTATATGATTGATGACGTATGATAACTGTGAGTGTCTTAATGTATGAAGATAAACAGGAAACCTTAAGATCAGGTCTTGAAAAATAGTGTTAGAAAACGTGTTGCTTGTGCCTGACGCAGACCCAGGGTGGGGGGGGGGGGGGGTGGCTGACGCCGTCGCCTCGGCTGACAGCTGACGATGTCAGGCTCGCAAGATCGTACGAGACTCACTTAATTCTACTTACACTTTACAAACAGATCAAGTATTATAAGTGTCGTACACAGAGACCATTTTCTGCCAGATACTATAAACGTTCAGATGCTATAAACGTTCAGATATTATAAACGTTCAGGTGCTATAAACGTTCAGATACTATAAACGTTCACATGCTATAAACGTTCCTTTCGCACAAGAACGTTTGTGTACAACGTTTTCCAGACAAGCAATCACGAGGTGGACCACATGAAGACCTGGTAGTAAATAGTCGACCATCACTGAGGCATAGGAAGTGACGTCACGGTCAGCGAGACGAGGGAACATGGGGTGTGGTTCCCCTGCTGTCCATCCCCTCATGTTTGAAGAACTGGACGAGGGTGATGAGATAACTACACTGACCACAAGCACACCTACAGTACTTCAACACACACACACACACACACACACACACACACACACACACATAAACGAACGTACAGAAAATTAGATAGCGTCCCTTCCCTCCTTCCCATTTTCTTCGCTCCTCTCCTTCACCTTCTTCCCTCGTCACCCAAGGATGCTGGAGCAGAGGAGGCCCCCCCCCCCCCCGTCACACGGGGAGACGTCATCATCCCGTCCCTAGGAGGACGAAGGGAGACCTGGGACCCGAAATTAGCTGATATATGGTCCGAAAATTCGACCCTGATCGGGAAGAGACATGTCGGCCATTTTGATAAGTTCCTGATATTCGAAAGTTATGAACATATTCTCGATAATATCAGATGCTATATGATGGGTCATTAGCAACGCTAATGTGTCTTCGTATGGTATTTAAAGGGAGACAAATATCTATTTGTCATGTGCCAAACCATAAGTAACAAACACAAAAAGAATATTCGCTCTGTCAAGCGAATATTCTTGACGTCTGTCAAGCGAATATTCTTGACGTTTGTCAAGCGGATATTCTTGACGTCTGTCAAGCGAATATTCTTGACCTCTGTCAAGCGAATATTCTTGACCTCTGTCAAGCGAATATTCTTGACGTCTGTCAAGCGGATATTCTTGACGTCTGTCAAGTGGATAGTCTTGACGTCTGTCAAGCGAATATTCTTGACCTCTGTCAAGCGAATATTCTTGACCTCTGTCAAGCGAATATTCTTGACCTCTGTCAAGCGAATATTCTTGACCTCTGTCAAGCGAATATTCTTGACCTCTGTCAAGCGAATATTCTTGACGTCTGTCAAACGTACAGATAACCACCCTATTCAAGGTCGTTCTAGGCATATCATTGTAAGCAAAGTGGTATGTACTGGGAGGGAGTTAAGGGGTTTTAGTCTCTCTATCTCAGAGAGAGAGAGAGAGAGAGAGAGAGAGAGAGAGAGAGAGAGAGAGAGTTGGTGGAAGCGAGTGATCCCTGAGGTCTGTCGTGTGGTCTTCACATGAGAGAGAGAGGGGGTATATGTCACAGAGGGGAGGTTGGTGGCAGGAAGTGAGACAGGTGTTCAAAAGTCTCTTGTGTTCACCTATCATGAGCAAGACGGAGTCGTGCGTGGGTAGATAGTGAGAGTAGATGAACACATGATAGTGTCTGGAAGGCACGAATGTACACAAACCCTTTCTACCCACTTTTTAAAAGAATTAAGATAAATGACTCGTAAGTCATTTTACGATGTTGGATTGGTACTGCGTTCTTGTCTTCGCGCTCAACGCCCCAGTACCAGCGTCATCATGAAATACAATGTTGTAGTTCAATAATACAGTAGAAGAAAAGAAATTGTATATCAGACTCGAAATACGAACTACATCATGCGATTCCAACTTTTAATTGCCAGAGATAGATTGTCTTAATAACCCAATTACTCCTCTCATGATATAATCATAACGAATAATTACAACCAACATAATTGTCTGGTCTGGAGCCAGGAACAGATACACTATAACTTGTTGTTAAAGAGAATACGCATGACGTCACATCTCGTACGTCACCTCATTCGCTCTCGTGGCAATAGTTGTAAACAAACGCTTTCAGAGTCCACTGGATTGAACCCTCGCTTGTCCATCTACGTCACATGGAGGTTAGAGGCAGTGGGGGACTCGTCATCCACCACCTTGATCCCAGTGGTGTCTTGGCAGCAGTGGTGTTGGAGAGAGAGGCTGGCTGGCCACTAACTCCATCAAGTTCCTCAAATTTTAGGTGGCTGTTTAGTTCCAGAGACCACATACCTCACCAGCACTTACTGGGTCATGTGAATACTTCACACTGCTTAAGACTCGTATCAGTGGGCACACACAATGCAGTGGGTGAAGTGGTGCCTTAGTGGTGGACATAACGCCACTGGAGAAAGACTTGTTGCCAGGAGGTGGAGCTGTGACCTGCTTTCGAGGTGGTGAAGTTCAACCCTGAACGAGATGTCGACAAGGAAGTAATAACATATTGCCTTAAATACATTTCGCAGAACTGGAAAGGCTCAATCTCTTCTGTACATCACACCTTCGAGGGGCAGCCAGTTCTAACTCCAGACGCACAGGAGGCCCAGCATGCTCGAGAACTGGGACAGTAAATGATAGAAAATGGGGAAAGGTCGTCTTGGTAAAGCTAACATGGGGAAGAGGTGAGAGGGATAAATTCTGCTGGCAACACTGTGGATCATCCCAGCAGTTGGAGACACTGCCTCAGGTGGTGTGGGCAGAGCAGACGACTGCTGGCAGTGACCACACTGCCAACATCGAGGCGACCCTGAGTTGTGACAACACTGCCACCATCGAGGCGACCCTGCCCTGCGTAGGAGAAGTGTTGGAGACAATGATGGTTGAACGTTGGAGAACTATACACATACGTCATCACTATGAGAAACATGGAATGTCTCTCTCTCTCTCTCTCATGCTGGGTGCGCCAAGACACCCACCTTACCCTGCTCCTGCAGCAAAGGATATCAACCACATCATCTCTCCTCATCAGCAGCAACTTACTCCTCCCTCCCTTCCCCACCTCCCATGCCTCACAATGTCCTCATTGTCCCTCACACCCTCATTACTAAGGCCTTTAATGATCGTCAGGCATTTCTAATTATTGCCAAGCAGGAGGTGGGTCATTATGGAGGAACAATTAGCGTGTTGTACAGGAAACCAGTCAGGTTTTATCTTCCGAATCCCGTGTTCATGGTCCAGACACACACACACACACACACACACACACACACACACACACACACACACACACAAACACACACATTTACAAAATGTAAAAGATGTTGACGATTTACAACTATGGTTCCCAACCCATCTAAACCCAGCGATCCCTCTCAAGACACAGTCATGGTTGATAATTCCTCTTATAGAAATTTGAATAGATTTATATGAAGGATGCCTTGTGGCGAAGCCTTTATATAGTTACTAAGAATAAATGATTTACATTTCAGCCTTGAACACCAGCCTTTCTTCCTTATCATCAAAGGCCAAAACCTTTATCTGACCATGTTATCTCCAGACTCACATCCTAAGCTAACTGTACCGTTACAGCAGTGGTCTTAAGATCAGAATACTTACTGATATTATGTAATTCATTATGTAAATTCATTATGTAATTCATCATGTAACAGGGTTTCAGGACAGAGAACAGAAGCACTGATGTGGTGACCAGTGTGTTACTTTACTGTACTACTTTAGACAGTGTTTGCAGGCTGATACGCTACTGTTATGTAAACAATCAACAATTATTGATACACGTTATTGTTTACATCAAACATAGTGAGGTGATCTGACTACCCCCTTCCTCCTACCTCATTCCCTGCCCTGTTTACACCCCCTCTCCCCCACTCCTACCTCTATCCTGGGGTTCATCAGCCCCTTTCAATTAAAAAATTAAAACGCCCAAGAAAATATTTAAACATTATAGAGTAAACGCCACAAAAAGTGTCTGGGTAACTGTGAAACCTGTCACTAGTGTACAGATCCCATTTATTTTTTTCCTTGATGACAATATTCATTCTTGTGACGTAAAATTGGCCATGAATATTTTTTTTATATGATGGGAACTTCAGACAGTTGACGTAGTTGGGTTACAGATACGTGTGAGGATTTTCAACATTCTGACCAAAAAAAAAACCACATTAAGATTCAAGAATGTATCTTGTAGCAAAGCAGAGCTGAGCTAAGCTTAAAGCTGGAACTTCCTAACAAAGCTAAAGCTTGACGAGGTGGGTCATTACGACCAGAGAACTGGCTGTCGACCTGTTGATGTGAGGGTGGGGTGAGGCAGGCAGGGATCTTAGCTGTTCTCCTGCTCTGGGAGAGACAAGAGTATGGCCTGACCTGACCTGACCTGACCTGACCTGACCTGACCTGACCTGACCTGACCTGTCCTGACCAGTCCTGACCTGGCCTGACCTGACCTGACCTGGTCTGATCTGACCTGACCTGACCTGACCTGACCAGTCCTGACCTGGCCTGACCTGACCTGACCTGTCCTGGTCTGACCTGACCTGGCCTGACCTGACCTGACCTGACCTGACCTGAACTGACCTTACCTGTCCTGACCTGGTCTGATCTGATCTGACCTGACCTGACCTGACCTGGTCTGACCTGACCTGACCCTTATATAGGTATCAGTGTAGTGAGCGAATGGAGCAAGAGAGTGTTGTTACAAATGTGTACAAAAGTCAGAAGTTGAGTATAACCAAGAGATGAAATCCCACACAATGGTCAGACCTCCCTGTACACACACACACACACACACACACACACACATACACACACACACACACACACACACACATGTACACACACACACACACACACACACACACACACACACACACACACACACACATGTACACACACACACACACACACACACACACACACACACACAGACACACACGTACACACACACACACACACACACACACACACACACACACACACGTATGCACGTACACTGCCAGTCATGTAGCGGAAGGAATTAATGGTATAATAAACTTTACAAATCTACTTGGTTCCAGTGTTATCTTGGTTCCAGTGTTATCTTAGTTCCAGTGTTATCTTGGTTCCAGTGTTATCTTGGTTCCAGTGTTATCTTGGTTCCAGTGTTATCTTGGTTCTAGTGTTATCTTGGTTCCAGTGTTATCTTGGTTCCAGTGTTATCTTGGTTCTAGTGTTATCTTGGTTCCAGTGTTATCTTGGTTCCAGTGTTATCTTGGTTCCAGTGTTATCCTTCTATCTTCGTCCTGGTCTTCCTGGTGACCGGTAGCCGGGGGCAGTAGCGTGAGTTTATGTAATTAACTCGAGTGGTTAATGTAAGTGTGTTGGCACGGAAGAAGTGAGAGTAGGCCAGTGGGTCGTCCCCCTCCCTCTCCCAGCCTCTCACTCCCTTCCCTCTCCCTCCCCGTCTCTCTCAATCCTCCTTCAAACACCACCTCTACCTCTAACTATCTCTCTCCCCTCTCCCAAACACTATCTCTCCCTCCCCTTAACTCTCTCCTCTCCTTACTCCTCCCCCACCATCCCTCTCCCCTGGTTACACTAACCAGTCATCCTACTGACTCCAAGTTCCGTCATTACCCCACCTGCACCCACCTACACCCACCTGCACCCACCTGCACCCACCTACACCCACCTGCACCCACCTGCACCCACCTACACCCACCTGCACCCACCTCCGTGCCTCACAGACAATCATACCAGTAGTTTTCAAGGCACTCGACATATCCAAGGCATTTAGCAGGGTATGGTTATAAGTTTTGGTTTTCTAAATTCCTCTCTCTCTCTCTCTCTCTCTCTCTCTCTCTCTCTCTCTCTCTCTCTCTCTCTCTCTCTCTCTCTCTCTCTCTCTCTCTCTCTCTCTCTCTCTCTCTCTCTCTCTCTCTCTCCCTCGTCTTGAGAACTAAAGAAATTATCTTTATTCGTTATGGACCTTACCTAACACAGGGTCTATGATAAGCACACACCTTCATACCCCATCCCGAAGCCACACTGCTCAAAACACCTTTACCTCCATTTCCAAGAGACATCATCTCTCATTGCAACATGTCTGCAGGTGGGAGCAGTGATCTTGTTAAATGTGACAGAGTTTTAAACACATTTCCTCAAAAAAAATCTTTTATCTAAGAGCCAATTGTTTCCCTCTGTTCAATCTCAGACTAGAACAGTTAAAGTTGTTCTTACAACACAGACAAGTTGTGCCATAACCATATCTTCCACTCTACCTAAACCCAACATTATTAGCACAAAAGTCTTTCCCCAAACTTTAGAATGGAACACTTCCTCATTATGTTTGAGATAAAAGTGTTAGTGATCAGATGGGAAATGAAAAAAAATGGAAGATGATAAAGAAATCAACAAGAGACTTGGGGAAATTATTTTTGTCTCCCTCAAAAGAATAGGAAATATGAAGACCCAGAAATGCGAAAGTTTGCAAAGTGAAGGTGATATGCCTCCCTCTACACCATCACTACCCATCATGTTCACTCAGGAGAAAAATGAAACCATCACCACCAAATTCATCTTCACAACCCCCTCATCTTCAGTCCACACCTTCATGTTCACTACGAACTCGACACTACGGGCCTTTGACCTAACCAATAAGGTCACCAGAACGTAGTGAAGATGTTATTTTCACCCAGTCCGTAATAGTCAGGTCAAACGCATCTTCACTACCTTTCTCGTGGATAGTGATGATGATGGTTACAAAGTGAAAAAATAAAAACAGAGATAAGAAAATAAACAAAGAGAAACACGGAATAAAGAGAATTTGGGGAGAAATAATGAAAGTAATTCTAAGCGATGGAAAAATTTTCCATCACGTCAAAATTCACCCCAACCACCCTAGCCTCCCCACCCTAGCCTCCCCACCCTAGCCTCCCCACCCATCCTTCTCCCTAAAGCCTTGGGCTCCAATAAGCCCTGATGAACCATATGGATGCTGGGGGAGAGAGGGGTAGCTGGCTGGCTGGGGGCTGGCTGGGGGCTGGCTGGGGACTGGCTGGGGACTGGCTGGGGGCTGTAGCAGCAGCCTGGGGCTTCCACCCACGTCTTACGTTATGAGGGCCAGACCCACATGAGCAGGTCCTCAGCCACCCCAGCTGCTGACTACCTCACACGACTCAGACACGTTTAGTCTACATTGTGGTTTACCCTGTGGGAGGTAAACTAACATGATTTGAAGGGTCGTACCGTCCTGCTCAAGGATCGTACCGTCCTGCTCAAGGGTCGTACCGTCCTGCCCAAGGATCGTACCGTCCTGCTCAAGGATCGTACCGTCCTGCTCAAGGGTCGTACCGTCCTGCCCAAGGGTCGTACCGTCCTGCTCAAGGGTCGTACCGTCCTGCTCAAGGGTCGTACCGTCCTGCCCAAGGGTCGTACCGTCGTGCTCAAGGATCGTACCGTCCTGCTCAAGGGTCGTACCGTCCTGCCCAAGGGTCGTACCGTCCTGCTCAAGGGTCGTACCGTCCTGCTCAAGGGTCGTACCGTCCTGCTCAAGGGTCGTACCGTCCTGCCCAAGGGTCGTACCGTCGTCCTCAAGGGTCGTACCGTCGTGCTCAAGGGTCGTACCGTCGTGCTCAAGGGTCGTACCGTCATGCTCAAGGGTCGTACCGTCGTGCTCAAGTGTCGTACCGTCCTGCCCAAGGATCGTACCGTCGTGCTCAAGGATCGTACCGTCGTGCTCAAGGGTCGTACCGTCGTGCCCAAGTGTCGTACCGTCCTGCCCAAGAATCGTACCGTCGTGCTCAAGGGTCGTACCGTCGTGCTCAGGGGTCGCAACGTCTTGTCGTAAATCATAATTGTAACAAATTTAATTTAACATAGCCCAAGTTAACATCTTTACCCAACACACATTAACATACTTCACCACAGCTTAACACATCTTGACACACGCCAATGTACCTCGAATTAACCTTCCCTAACCTCTCTAGTTAATCAATAATATCCAAATAAATAATCATAATTAAAATTTATATTAATAAATTAAGAATTACGATGACCCTCCACATAGATGGATAGAAAACACTGTAAAGAATAATGACGAAATAACGAGAATTATCGTATTTGATAAATGAATTTGATAAATGAAGGAAAGTGAATATCTAATATATTTGAAAAGGAGACCATTAGAAGGGATAAGAGGCTGGTAATGGTGATAGAAGGAGGGGTTTATATAATGGGGAAAAGGAGGTATATGGTGCGTTGGGTATATGAGTAGAGAGAGAGAGAGAGAGAGAGAGAGAGAGAGAGAGAGAGAGAGAGAGAGAGAGCATACACAAATAAAGAGAGAAACAAACAGACAGACGGAAAGACGGTTCAGACAGACAGAGAAACAGACAGATAAGGCCAGACAGATATGAGGAAACAGACAGATATGAAGCCAGGCAACAGAAGGCAGGTGAGACAAGTTTGCATAACACAAACTTTAATCACATTTACGATAAATGAAGATAAAGAGACGATTGATTGCCACGGTATGCACACACACACACACACACACACACACACACACACACACACACACACACAGACACACACACACAGACACACACACACACACACACACACACACACACACACACACACACACACACAATAGTAAGGGCGCATGTAAGAGGTGGTTGCGTGGGACAGAAGGAGGCAATAAACAATAGGTGATAAAGTTAGAGATAAGAAGCAAACGAAAGATCCCTGAGCGGCTTAAGGTGAGAGGCGCAGCTAGCCTGGGAGAGGCGGGGAGAGGCGCAGCTAGCCTGGGAGAGGCGGGGAGAGGCGCAGCTAGCCTGGGAGAGGCGGGGAGAGGCGCAGCTAGCCTGGGAGAGGCGGGGAGAGGTGCAGCTAGCCTGAGAGAGGTGGGGAGAGGCGCAGCTAGCCTGGGAGAGGCGGGGAGAGGTGCAGCTAGCCTGAGAGAGGTGGGGAGAGGCGCAGCTAGCCTGAGAGAGGTGGGGAGAGGCGCAGCTAGCCTGGGAGAGGTGGGAAGAGGCGCAGCTAGCCTGGGAGAGGCGGGGAGAGGCGCTTCTAGCCTGGGAGAGGCGGGGAGAGGCGCAGCTAGCCTGGGAGAGGCGGGGAGAGGCGCTTCTAGCCTGGGAGAGGCGGGGAGAGGCGCCTCTAGCCTGGGAGAGGCGGGGAGAGGCGCAGCTAGCCTGGGAAAGGCGAGGAGAGGCGCAGCTAGCCTGGGAAAGGCGAGGAGAGGCGCTTCTAGCCTGGGAGAGGCGGGGAGAGGCGCTTCTAGCCTGGGAGAGGCGGGGAGAGGCGCTTCTAGCCTGGGAGAGGCGCTTCTAGCCTGGGAGAGGCGGGGAAAGGCGCAGCTAGCCTGGGAGAGGTGGTGGGAAATTTACATCTAGCCTGGGAGAGGCGCAACACGTGAGAGGGAGCGGGGAGAGTGAAGACTGAAGAGGAAGAATGAGAATGACGGAGGATAGACATGGGAGGAATAGACCAGAGATAGACGAGCTGAGGGATAGAGGAATAGGGAAGGATAGAGATTATATCCATACGTGGGATTACGAAAGAAAAGATAATGAATAAATAGGAGGAAGGGAGAAGGGATAAGTCAGAGAAGGTGTGGTAACTTTGGTTACTTTATTCTTATCTTGGATGCTCCAGTCACGGACCAAGAGACCACATCAAGGCTCCAGTCACGGACCAAAAGACCACATCAAGGCTCCAATCACGGACCATGGTCCACATCAAGGCTCCAGTCACTGACCATGGTCCACATCAAGGCTCCAGTCACTGACCATGGTCCACATCAAGGCTCCAGTCACGGACCATGGTCCACCTCAAGGACGGGCCTTAACTGAAATATAAATAAGTTAATGAAAAGGAAAAACAGAGGAGACATGGAAAACTATTTACATATTTGGAGGAAGTGAAAAACCTGTCATTTGGAAATGGTCAGAAGGTCATAGTTACTGGGGAAGACATGAGAAGGTAGAGAGGTTCACACCTTCGACATGTAGGGAAAGAAAAAGGATATCAAAAGTTGTCCAAACCGAATCCAATGTCTTCTGAAACCCACGGTCTATATAAATGGATGAGATGAGTGGCAACGAAACCGAGATGCTGGAGGAGGAAGAAGTCAGAGAGAGAGAGAGAGAGAAGAGATACAGATACAGATAGAGAGAGTGTAAAAAAGAAAACAGAGAGAGCGAGTATTCAAAGAAAAAGCGAAAATTTAAGATTAGTATGATGAAATATGTTACAAAATGTGTGTGAATGTTTGTATGAAAGAGAAGGAATGATGATGAGATGTTAAAAGAGACGCGAGGATGTAAGAATGAGAAGACACACAGGAAGAAAGAATTGTCTCGGTCGAAGATGATCGTTTGTGTCAGTACATCAACGCGGACGAGAGACAGGTAAATGGGAGTGACACAAATGGAGGAGGGAACTCAAATGGAAGAAAAAGAAAAAGAAAAAGATGATGGGGGAATAAACAACCTAGAAGATGGAACACAATGGAGCAAGGAGAAGCTCTGAAGCGTGAGGCAAGTGGAGGAGGAATGAGGAAGGACTATGAGGATCACCTGTGAGTGTCCAGGTCTGACAAGGAGGGGAGGAACACGGAGTTATGAGGGCTGTTGAGAGGCAGACCCGCGACGGAAACTCAAGACCAATGGACGAACCAGAGAGGGAAAAAGAATGAGACGAAGAAGTGAAATGATGCGAGGTTTGGTGCCACGTCAGGAGAGAGAGAGAGAGAGAGAGAGAGAGAGAGAGAGAGAGAGAGAGAGAGAGAGAGAGAGAGAGAGAGAGAGAGAGAGGGACGCAACAGGATCTATCTTCAAGATCAAATGGTCTAAAAATACGTTATGGTGTGGGTAGGTAAGGGAGCGAGCGTGTGACGTAGGAACCTCACCAGAGCAGAGCCGTTTACGGATGGGAGATGGTGAATGGAGAGATGGGACGTCAGGATGGGCGAAACAGAGGTGATGAGTGATGGGAGGTGAAGGGAGAGGAGGGAGGGAGGGAGGGAGGGAGGGAAGGAGGTATAAAGGGAGGGAAGGGGAGATTGGAAAAGGGTAGAGGGAGAGGGAATAAATGAAGGGGAGGGATTAGGTTACTCGATCAGATATGGGTTAAGGTGCAGTCAGGAGGAGTCTACAGTCACGAATCTACAGTCACGAGTTTACAGTAGGGAGTCTACAGTAAGGGAGTCTACAGTAGGGAGTTTACAGTCAGGAATCTACAGTCAGGAGTCTACAATAAGGGAGTCTACAGTAGAGAGTCTACAGTCACGAGTCTACAGTAGGGAGTCTGGGCGAAGAAATGATTGTAAACTTCTAAGAGTTTTGGGTTTGTTTTAATTTATGACATGATGCTAGGAGCACGACGGTACGACCCTTGAGCACGACGGTACGACCCTTGAGCACGACGGTACGACCCTTGAGCACGACGGTACGACCCTTGAGCACGACGGTACGACCCTTGAGCACGACGGTACGACCCTTGGGCACGACGGTACGACCCTTGAGCACGACGGTACGATCCTTGAGCACGACGGTATGACCCTTGAGCACGACGGTACGATCCTTGAGCACGACGGTACGACCCTTGAGCACGACGGTACGATCCTTGAGCACGACGGTACGACCCTTGAGCACGACGGTACGACCCTTGAGCACGACGGTACGATCCTTGAGCACGACGGTACGATCCTTGAGCACGATGGGACGACCCTTGAGGACGGATAAGATGGCGTAACCATTGACCTGACCCACAAGGTTCAGGTCAAAGGCCATTCCATCGTACTCAGTGATCGTGCTCCAGAGTCATACCACCGTGCTCAAGGGTCGTACCGTCGTGCTCAAGGGTCGTACCGTCGTGCTCAAGGGTCGTACCGTCGTGCTCAAGGGTCGTACCGTCGTGTTCAGCCTAGTAAAAAGTAAGCCTATACAATCTCGTTCTCAGAACCCCAGAACAGCACTACCCCCCCAAGCCCCACAGCCCCTCCCCCAAGCCCCACAGCCCCCCCAAGCCCCACAGCCCCCCCAAGCCCCACAGCCCCTCCCCCAAGCCCCACAGCCCCTCCCCCAAGCCCCACAGCCCCTCCCCCAAGCCCCACAGCCCCCCCAAGCCCCACAGCCCCTCCCCCAAGCCCCCCCGGGCAAAATAATGTCCAGCCCCACATCGGAAGTCAGCCATGGTAGGCGGGAAGCGAAGTCTATTTATCATTATAAGTACCAGGCTTCGATTCCCCCCAAAATGGAACTGGCCATAAAAATTTTGAGGGAAGGGATAAGCTGCGGTAGGCGACCCAGGACCTTAATGACCCGTGGTATAAGGTTCAATAACCCTTACCAAAAGGGGCCTTTGGGGCCAGGACCCAGATGGGACTCAGCCATTGGTTCATCATGGTCCAATGAAATCCTCGTTATGAAAGGGCCAATCAGGGCGCTTGGCACGAATGCCCAAGGGAGGGAATCCCTCCACGTTTTCTTTGTGACTCGATATAATGCGTGCCTCTCTCTCTCTCTCTCTCTCTCTCTCTCTCTCTCTCTCTCTCTCTCTCTCTCATGCACGTTCGTGGATGCGTACGAGTCTGCAGGTCATGGACTTGGTGCGTGACCTGACATGGCTTGACCTGAAACTCCTTACCAGGTCGTGTGGTTAGCCCACTTACCAGGTCGTGTGGTTAGCCCACTTACCAGGTCGTGTGGTTAGCCCACTTACCAGGTCGTGTGGTTAGCCCACTTACCAGGTCGTGTGGTTAGCCCACTTACCAGGTCATGTGGTTAACCCACTTACCAGGTCGTGTGGTTAGCCCACTTACCAGGTCATGTGGTTAGCCCACTTACCAGGTCATGTGGTTAGCCCACTTCAACATGTAGTGCACATTTAGTGGATGATAAGTCGGGTCCATCTATACCTTTCTCATCAGAACCTGCATTATTATTATTATCATTATTATAATTATTATCATTATTATTATTACAATTACTATTATTATTATTATTATTATTATTATTATTATTATTATTATTATTATTATTATCTTTTTTTTTTTTTTTTTTTTTTTTGCTTTGTCACTGTCTCCCGCGTTAGCGAGGTAGCGCAAGGAAACGGACGAAAGAATGGCCCAACCCACCCACATACACATGTATATACGTACACGTCCACACACGCACATATACATACCTATACATCTCAATGTACACATATATATACACACACAGACACATACATATATATACATGCACACAATTCACACTGTCTGCCTTTATTTATTCCCATCGCCACCTCGCCACACATGGAATAACATCCCCCTCCCCCCTCATGTGTGCGAGGTAGCGCTAGGAAAAGACAACAAAGGCCCCATTCGTTCACACTCAGTCTCTAGCTGTCATGTAATAATGCCCGAAACCACAGCTCCCTTTCCACATCCAGGCCCCACAGAACTTTCCATGGTTTACCCCAGACGCTTCACATGCCCTGGCTCAATCCATTGACATCACGTCGACCCCGGTATACCATATCGTTCCAATTCACTCTATTCCTTGCACGCCTTTCATCCTCCTGCATGTTCAGGCCCCGATCACTCAAAATCTTTTTCACTCCATCTTTCCACCTCCAATTTGGTCTCCAACTTCTCCTCGTTCCCTCCACCTCTGACGCATATATCCTCTTGGTCAATCTTTCCTCACTCATTCTCTTCATGTGACCAAACCATTTCAGAACACCCTCTTCTGCTCTCTCAACCACACTCTTTTTATGTCCACACATCTCTCTTACCCTTACATCACTTACTCGATCAAACCACCTCACACCACATATTGTCCTCAAACATCTCATTTCCAGCACATCCACCCTCCTGCGCACAACTCTATCCATAGCCCACGCCTCGCAACCATACAACATTGTTGGAACCACTATTCCTTCAAACATACCCATTTTTGCTTTCCGAGATAATGTTCTCGACTTCCAAACATTCTTCAAGGCTCCTAGAATTTTCGCCCCCTCCCCCACCCTATGATTCACTTCCGCTTCCATGGTTCCATCCGCTGCCAGATGCACTCCCAGATATCTAAAACACTTAACTTCCTCCAGTTTTTCTCCATTCAAACTTACCTCCCAATTAACTTAACCCTCAACCCTACTGTACCTAATAACCTTGCTCTTATTCACATTTACTCTTAACTTTCTTTCACACACTTTACCTAACTCAGTCACCAGCTTCTGCAGTTTCTCACATGAGTCAGCCACCAGCGCTGTATCATCAGCGAACAACAACTGACTCACTTCCCAAGCTCTCTCATCCACAACAGACTGCATACTTGCCCCTCTCTCCAAAACTCTTGCATTCACCTCCCTAACAACCCCATCCATAAACAAATTAAACAACCATGGAGACATCACACACCCCTGCCGCAAACCTACATTCACTGAGAACCAATCACTTTCCTCTCTTCCTACACGTACACATGCCTTACATCCTCTATAAAAACTTTTCACTGCTTCTAACAACTTGCCTCCCACACCATATATTCTTAATACCTTCCACAGAGCATCTCTATCAACTCTATCATATGCCTTCTCCAGATCCATAAATGCTACATACAAATCCATTTGCTTTTCTAAGTATTTCTCACATACATTCTTCAAATTATTATCATTATCAATATTATTATTATTATCATTATTACTATTACCATCATTATTATCATTATTATTATTATTATCATTATCATCATCATTAGTAGTAATATCATTATTATTATTGATATCATTATCATCATTATCATACGTAATTTTCATGTTGTCATTATTCACAATATACCATGACTCTCACTGGTCCGTCATCACGTGGCCCACACCTAACTAAGGCACGCTGGAGCCATGACGTCACGTATGTCGTCCCAGACATTACGTTTTCTTCATTGGTTGTAGTGAGTCCCCACAACCGGTTCTCCAGTCCCCATAAACCGGTTCGCCAGTCCCCACAACCGGTTCGCCAGTCCCCACAACCGGTTCGCCTGTCCCCCTCAGCTGTGTCTTTAGCCCCTCCCCCCCCTTAAAGGTTCTTTCAGTCTCCCCTCCTCTCCTTTCTCCCCACCCCCTCTCCCTCCTCTTCATTCTTCTCATCAGCTAGCACTTCCTTCCCTCTTTCTTTCCTTCTTCCTTGTCTGCTGTGGCAATTCTCTTCCTTCACTTCCTTCCCCTCATTCACCTCACACTCTCTCCTCATTAGCGCATGCTCTCATATCCTCCCCTGCGGCAAGTTACACCCCCCACACCCCGTTCTACCCTCCCCACCTCCTGCTCTACCCTCCCCACCTCCTGCTCTACCCTCCCCACCCCCTGCTATACCTTCCCCAGACCCTGCTCTACCCTCCCCATCTCCCGCTCTATCCCCGCTCTCCCCTCCCCACTCACTGCTCTACCCTCCCCACCCCCTGCTCTACCCTCCCCACCTCCTGCTCTACCTTCCCCACCTCCTGCTCTACCCTCCTCACCCCCTGCTCAAGCCTCCCCACCCCCTGCTCTACCCTCCCCACCCCCTGCTCTACCCTCCCCACTCCCTGCTCTACCTTCCCCACCCCCTGCTCTACCCTCCCCACCCCCTGTTCTACCCTCCCCACCCCCCGCTATACCTTCCCCAGACCCTGCTCTACCCTCCCCACCCCCTGCTCTACCCTCCCCACCCCCTGCTCTACCCCACCCCACCACCTGCCCTCCCCTACTCCCCCATGAACAATATGGCCAGCTGGTTGGGGTGTGCGTGGCAGCTGGTCTACTGTATTATTGATAAGGGTGTGGCAGCTGGTGGTGTCCAGGCACGACCATCATGCAGCTGGTCTTTAACCCCATCGTTACGACCCGTGAGCACGACGGTACGACCCGTGAGCACGACGGTACGACTCTGGAGCCCACGATACAAGCATCTGACAAAGGCGTGACCTTTGAGCTAACCGTTAAGGGTCAGGTCAAAGGCAACACTACCATTCCTAAGTGTGTCGCACCGTCGTGCTCAAGGGTCGTACCGTCGTGCTCAAGGATCGTACCGTCGTGCTCAAGGGTCGCACCGTCGTGCTCAAGGGTCGCACCGTCGTGCTCAAGGGTCGTACCGTCGTGCTCAAGGATCGTACCGTCGTGCTCAAGGGTCGTACCGTCGTGCTCAAGGGTCGCACCATCGTGCTCAAGGGTCGTACCGTCGTGCTCAAGGGTCGTACCGTCGTGCTCAAGGGTCGTACCGTCGTGCTCAAGGGTCGTACCGTCGTGCTCAAGGGTCGTACCGTCGTGCTCAAGGGTCGTACCGTCGTGCTCAAGGGTCGTACCGTCGTGCTCAAGGGTCGTACCGTCGTGCTCAAGGGTCGTACCGTCGTGCTCAAGGGTCGTACCGTCGTGCTCAAGGGTCGTACCGTCGTGGTCAAGGGTCGTACCGTCGTGTCTATGGTTGATAACCATCGTCCAGTTGATGACCAGATAACAACCCATGTTCCTGTGCATGGCATGACGTCACTTGTGTGGTTCAGGTTGTAATTAGAACATCAATTATGCTCATTCCCAAACAAAGGCGTAAACAAAGACTACATAATTTTTCTCTTTATTTTGTGATTGTGTTACGGATGATCTCCCCCTGGTCAATGATCTCCCCCTGGTCAATGGTCTCCCCCTGGTCAATGATCTCCCCCTGGTCAATGATCTCCCCCTGGTCAATGATCTCCCCCCTGGTCAATGGTCTCCCCCTGGTCAATGGTCTCCCCCTGGTCAATGATCCCCCTGGTCAATGGTCTCCCCCTGGTCAATGATCCCCCTGGTCAATGGTCTCCCCCTGGTCAATGGTCTCCCCCTGGTCAATGATCTCCCCCTGGTCAATGATCCCCCTGGTCAATGATCCCCCTGGTCAATGGTCTCCCCCTGGTCAATGATCTCCCCCTGGTCAATAATCTCCCCCTGGTCAATGATCTCCCCCTGGTCAATGGTCTCCCCCTGGTCAATGGTCTCCCCCTGGTCAATGATCTCCCCCTGGTCAATGATCCCCCTGGTCAATGGTCTCCCCCTGGTCAATGGTCTCCCCCTGGTCAATGATCTCCCCCTGGTCAATGATCCCCCTGGTCAATGGTCTCCCGCTGGTCAATGATCTCCCCCTGGTCAATGATCCCCCTGGTCAATGGTCTCCCCCTGGTCAATGATCTCCCCCTGGTCAATGGTCTCCCCCTGGTCAATGGTCTCCCTGGTCAATGGTCTCCCCCTGGTCAATGATCTCCCCCTGGTCAATGGTCTCCCCCTGGTCAATGGTCTCCCCCTGGTCAATGGTCTCCCCCGGGTCAATGATCTCCCCCTGGTCAATGGTCTCCCCCTGGTCAATGGTCTCCCCCTGGTCAATGGTCTCCCCCGGGTCAATGGTCTCCCCCTGGTCAATGATCTCCCCCTGGTCAATGATCTCCCCCTGGTCAATGGTCTCCCCCTGGTCAATGATCTCCCCCTGGTCAATGGTCTCCCCCTGGTCAATGATCTTCCCCTGGTCAATGATCCCCCTGGTCAATGGTCTCCCCCTGGTCAATGGTCTCCCCCTGGTCAATGATCTCCCCCTGGTCAATGATCCCCCTGGTCAATGGTCTCCCCCTGGTCAATGATCTCCCCCTGGTCAATGATCCCCCTGGTCAATGGTCTCCCCCTGGTCAATGATCTCCCCCTGGTCAATGGTCTCCCCCTGGTCAATGGTCTCCCTGGTCAATGGTCTCCCCCTGGTCAATGATCTCCCCCTGGTCAATGGTCTCCCCCTGGTCAATGGTCTCCCCCGGGTCAATGGTCTCCCCCTGGTCAATGGTCTCCCCCTGGTCAATGTATCAGTGAATTTACTGTGGTTGTAAAAGATTTACTCGTATTTCCTTTTTTCCTTGCTACTTCCGTTGTTTAAATCAATTGAATTAGACGGTATCAATAGCTTGGGAAGTGAGTCAGTTGTTGTTCGCTGATGATACAGCGCTGGTGGCTGATTCATGTGAGAAACTGCAGAAGCTGGTGACTGAGTTTGGTAAAGTGTGTGGAAGAAGAAAGTTAAGAGTAAATGTGAATAAGAGCAAGGTTATTAGGTACAGTAGGGTTGAGGGTCAAGTCAATTGGGAGGTGAGTTTGAATGGAGAAAAACTGGAGGAAGTGAAGTGTTTTAGATATCTGGGAGTGGATCTGGCAGCGGATGGAACCATGGAAGCGGAAGTGGATCATAGGGTGGGGGAGGGGGCGAAAATTCTGGGGGCCTTGAAGAATGTGTGGAAGTCGAGAACATTATCTCGGAAAGCAAAAATGGGTATGTTTGAAGGAATAGTGGTTCCAACAATGTTGTATGGTTGCGAGTCGTGGGCTATGGATAGAGTTGTGCGCAGGAGGATGGATGTGCTGGAAATGAGATGTTTGAGGACAATGTGTGGTGCGAGGTGGTTTGATCGAGTGAGTAACGTAAGGGTAAGAGAGATGTGTGGAAATAAAAAGAGCGTGGTTGAGAGAGCAGAAGAGGGTGTTTTGAAGTGGTTTGGGCACATGGAGAGGATGAGTGAGGAAAGATTGACCAAGAGGATATATGTGTCGGAGGTGGAGGGAACGAGGAGAAGAGGGAGACCAAATTGGAGGTGGAAAGATGGAGTGAAAAAGATTTTGTGTGATCGGGGCCTGAACATGCAGGAGGGTGAAAGGAGGGCAAGGAATAGAGTGAATTGGAGCGATGTGGTATACCGGGGTTGACGTGCTGTCAGTGGATTGAATCAAGGCATGTGAAGCGTCTGGGGTAAACCATGGAAAGCTGTGTAGGTATGTATATTTGCGTGTGTGGACGTATGTATATACATGTGTATGGGGGGGGGGGGGGCCATTTCTTTCGTCTGTTTCCTTGCGCTACCTCGCAAACGCGGGAGACAGCGACAAAGTATAATAATAATAATAATAATAATGATAATAAATATATATATATATATATATATATATATATATATATATATATATATATATATATATATATATATATATATATATATATATATATATATATATAAAGGAGTGGAAATTTTGACTATATATATATTGTCAATATAATCTCTGATGTAGCTGTGTGTGTGTGTGTGTGTGTGTGTGTGTGTGTGTGTGTGTGTTGTCTTATGTACCACTGAGAACTCTGATCAAAATGATAACAATATTATTCACAGGTGTTGAACAGGGGGAGAATTTCGATACTTTATTGTGGCATTTCATTTTGGGATGTTTTGCGGTGGGGGTTTGTGGAGGGGGAGGTGGTGTGGTGGGCAGGTGGGGTGGTGGGGAGGTGGGGTGGTGGGCAGGTGGGCAGGTGGGGTGGTGGGGAGGTGGGGTGGTGGGGAGGTGGGGTGGTGGGGTGGTGGTGTGGTGGGCAGGTGGGGTGGTAGGGAGGTGGGGTGGTGGTGTGGTGGGGTGGTGGGGTGGTGGGCAGGTGGGGTGGTGGGCAGGTGGGGTGGTGGGCAGGTGGGGTGGTGGGCAGGTGGGCAGGTGGGGTGGTGGGCAGGTGGGGTGGTGGGCAGGTGGGCAGGTGGGGTGGTGGGCAGGTGGGCAGGTGGGGTGGGTGGCTGCGACAAGGCTAAAGTAAGACGAAATGTATTGCAATGAATGTTCCTGACCCTTACTGGTGGGTGTGGATGGTACTGTCTCTCTCTCTCTCTCTCTCTCTCTCTCTCTCTCTCTCTCTCTCTCTCTCTCTCTCTCTCTCTCTCTCTCTCTCTCTCTCTCTCTCTCTCTCGGGTTGAGTCTCAGCTGTTGTGTTGTCGGTCGACCGACCAGGTTCTTGTAGGTCGCGACCCGCAGGTTTTACCCGACCAGCACGTCCTGGTTTTGGTTGGCCTGGTACACTCTGTACGTCCATGCCTGGTGTACACTGTACAGGCCATGGTGTTCATCATGGCCACCGGCGATGTGTCGTACAGTACTGAGCCTTGGACTCTATGTATATGTTTTCCTTATTATGTTCATTTCACGTTTTCATTTCAATGATTAAAAGATTTTGCGAAGATTTATATAGCACTCGGGTCATTAGGAAACTATATTCGAGTGTTGAGAAATATTTCTGATTGGATCTTCCAAATGTAACTTACGATATTCCTCTCCAATCTGCGCTGCAGGGAACAATCTACGTCCTTCAGACGCTCCCAGAGATCCAGATCCTATATGCCGTCAGCACAACGTTCTGGAAGCTCTTTGAGTAGGATCTAAACCTTCAAGATCCTCTCGTTCTCTGTATGGTGACCTTAGCACACACCTCTATCATATTCATCAGCATATTAAAGGCTATGAAGAAATGAACAACTTTTTTCCCCACCTCTCTCTCTCTCTCTCTCTCTCTCTCTCTCTCTCTCTCTCTCTCTCTCTCTCTCTCTCTCTCTCTCTCTCTCTCTCTCTCTCTCTCTCTCTCTCTCTCTTCTCTCGTCTTGAAGGTGCGTAGAATCCAGCCTTCCATTTTGATGTTGAGGGAGGAACTGGGAGGAACTAGTTGTTTTTTGTGGTTGCTGAGGTTATGGACGTAAGACATCGTTACTGTGATGTTCTTTTAGATTCATCGTTCGAGACATAATGTTCTCTGCCTGGTGATCAGGCATGTTCTCATCTCCCCACACTGCTCCTGGCTGAGTAGATGGGAATGTTCTTCGCTGAACAACAAGTTATTTTTTCCCCGTGTTGGGAGTTTTGATGTCTTTCTCATGCTAAAGATAACAAGAAGAATTTATTACAGTTACTATTTCCGGATCTTACAATGGCGGGGTTCTCTCTCTCTCTCTCTCTCTCTCTCTCTCTCTCTCTCTCTCTCTCTCTCTCTCTCTCTCTCTCTCTCTCTCTCTCTCCCTCCTTGACCTATGACTAAGCCTCTATACTTGAGTGTAAATCATGAAAAATTACTTTTTGTTCTTTTCTTTTAAACCCCACTACGTCACTTACATAAGTAGTGACGTCACATGTACCCCGTGACGTAAGTTGTAACTCGTGACGTCACGTTTTCACCCCCCCCTCCCCATTTAATGCTAAAGTTTCTTTTCTTTCTCCCTCCATAACCACCCCATCACTTATCTCCCATCACCTTAAGCTCCCTAGTCGCTCTTTACAGCTCCCCTAGCTCCCCATATCTCCCCTTATCCTCTCCCCTTATCCTCTCCCCTCACTCCCCAGCCCACAACCTGGGTTGTGAGTACATGATTCTGTTGATTAAGATGATTAATCAAGTCGAGGCCAGGCACAGGTGGGGAACCCTCGATCGATCATATTATCTAGCCACTGCGATAGATGTGTCGAGCCTCGTGATCAAAGGTTACGTAGCATATATAGGGATGTCACTAGGGTCTACCTAGCCTACATAGGGTTGTGACTAAGGTCTATGTATCCATGGTTGTGAGACTAGGGTTCATGTAACTTACATAGGGTTGTGACTAGGGTCTACCTAGCCTGTATACGGTTGTGACTAGGGTCTATGTATCCATGGTTGTGAGACTAGGGTCCATGTAGCTTACTTAAGGTTGTGACTAGGGTCTGCCTAGCCTATATAGGGTTGTGACTAGGGTCTACCTAGCCTACATAGGGTTGTGACTAGGGTCTACCTAGCCTGTATACGGTTGTGACTAGGGTCTATGTATCCATGGTTGTGAGACTAGGGTCCATGTAGCTTACTTAAGGTTGTGACTAGGGTCTGCCTAGCCTATATAGGGTTGTGACTAGGGTATACCTAGCATATACAGGGTTGTGACTAGGGTCTACCTAGCCTACATAGGGTTGTGACTAGGGTCTACCTAGCCTACATAGGGTTGTGACTAGGGTCTATGTATCCATGGTTGTGAGACTAGGGTCCATGTAGCTTACTTAAGGTTGTGACTAGGGTCTACCTAGCCTGTATAGGGTTGTGACTAGGGTATACCTAGTCTAACAAGGGTTGTGACTTAGGTCTATGCATCCAGGGTTGTGACTAGGTTCTATGCCACGTACATAGGGTTGTGACTAGGTTCTATGTGGCCTATACAGGATTGTAGCTAGGGTCTACCCAGCATAACAAGGGTTGTGACTAGGGTGTATGTTGCCTCACAGTGTGGAGGTAGCCAGCTGTGTGTGTGTGTATGTGAGGACCATCTGTGTATGAGGCCTGGCGGTATATGAGAGGACCACCTCATAATGAGGAGCTGTGTATGAGGCATGGCAGTATATGAGAGGACCACCTCACAATGAGGAGCTGTGTATGAGAACGGACCTGCCTCACAAGAATACAACTTTTACACTCATTATCCAGGCTTTTGTTGTGAGGACTGTGGGCACAATGAGGAGTAATTAAGATCCTGTGGGCTAATTACACGATGTAATCAATAATCGGATAATTTCTGAATGTAATTAAAAATTCTCGAAGATCATAATATTGAGATATTCTCAAATATGTATTACAATCTTCCCCAGAGTGTGTTGCTACGTGTTGGTGAGTGAGGGTTGAAGACTGGGGCACTCATCTGTTGTGAGGGAGGTGGTGTTGGCGCTGGTGGTGTTGTTGGAGAACAGTGAGGGAGGTTGTGTTGGTGCTGGTGCTGTTGGAGAACAGTGGAGGAGGTTGTGTTGGTGCTGGTGCTGTTGGAGAATAGTGAGGGAGATGGTGTTGGCGCTAATACTGTTGGAGAAGCTGTGGGGGAGATGGTGTTGGCGCTGGTGTTGTTGTTGGAGAACAGTGGGGGAGGTTGTGTTGGTGATATTGTTACCGTTGTCTGCTGTACTGTTAGTACTTCTGTTAAACTCCTGTTATTTCTACTGTTGAGCATTTGCTGCTGCTACCGTTGAGCTCTGTTGCTGCTACCGTTGAGCTCCTGTTGCCGTTACCGTTAATGAGCCTAGTAAACCTCATTTTGCTGCTGCTACTGTTGAACTCCTGTTAATGATAGTACTGCTGAGCACCCTTACTGTTGCTGCTGCTAAGCCTTCTGTTGCTGCTACTGTTTAGCCTACTGTTGCTACTGTTGTCGCTGCTACTGTTTAGCCTACTGTTGCTACTGTTGTAGCTGCTACTGTTTAGCCTACTGTTGCTACTGTTGTCGCTGCTACTGTTTAGCCTACTGTTGCTACTGTTGTCGCTGCTACTGTTTAGCCTACTGTTGCTACTGTTGTCGCTGCTACTGTTTAGCCTACTGTTGCTACTGTTGTCGCTGCTAATGTTGAGCCCCTGTCGCTGCTACCGTTGAGCCCCTGTTGTTACTACTGTTGGCCATCCTGTTGCTGCTGCTATTGAGCCATGTTGCTACTGTTGAGCCCCTGTTGCTGCTGCCTTTGAGCTTACTGTTGCTGTTACTGTTGTGCTCCTGTTGCTGCTACTGTTGAGCCCATATTGCTACCGTTGAGCCCCCGTTACTTGCACTGTTGCTGAAGTATATGTCCTTAATCTACTACGTCCCTTGTGTCTCTTATCTTGTAACTCTTATGATGATAATAATGATAATGATAATAATGATAATAATGATAACTATGATAACTATGATAACAATCGTGATGAATAATGATAATAATGATAATAATAATAATAATAATAATAATAATAATAATAATAATAATAATAATGATAATAATAATAATAATAATAATAATAATAATAATAATAATAATAATAATAATAATAATGATAATAATAATAATAATAATGATAATAATAATAATAATAATGATAATAATGATAATGATAATAATGATAATGATGATAATGATAGTGATAATAATAATGATAACAATATTAGTAATAATATTAATTACAATAATAATAATAATAATGATAATAACAATAGTAATAATAATAATAATGATAATAATAATAATAATGATAATAATAATAATAATAATAATAATAATAATAATAATAATAATAATGATAATAATAATAATAATAATAATGATAATGATAATAATAATAATGATAATAATAATGATAATAATAATGATAATGATAGTAATAATGATAACAATATTGATGAGGATAGGGGATTAAGAATACTTCCCACGTATTCCCTGCGTGTCGTAGAAGGCGACTAAAAGGGGAGGGAGCGGGGGGCTGGAAATCCTCCCTTCTCGTTTTTCATTTTCCAAAAGAAGGAACAGAGAAGGGGGCACAAGTTTGGCCAGAGTCCCGTGTGACTACGTGACGCAGCTATGTTCGTGTGGCCAGACGGATGCTCGAGGTTCACATCAGTGTGGCCAGAATGAACTTTAAAGAGATACACTGGTGTGGCCAGAAGGCAGTTTATAGAGCTACACTGGTGTGGCCAGACTCATAACAGAGCTAGATAAGTGTGGCCAGGCACCTTATAGAGCTGCATTCTGTGGCCAGACTCATAATAGAGCAACAATGTTGTGGCCCTGACATCCAACAGAGCTACATCAGCGACCAGACATCTAACACAGCTACATCAACGTGGCCAGACACCTTATAGAGCCACAGCGGTGTGGCCAGACACCTAATAGAGCTACAGCGGTGTGGCCAGACACCCAATAGAGTTACAGCAGTGTGGCCAGACACCCAATAGAGTTACAGCAGTAACCAGGCATCTAACAGAGCCTTGTCAGTGTGGCCAGACACATGATAGAGTCAAATAGATCCTAGATAATTTGCCAGAGCCACAGAGCCTTCGTCTCTAAACCTGTCAACACACAATGCATCTCAGGGTCGACCCAGGTCAAGTGTTGGCTGGTAGTGTGTTGTGTGGTAGATACGTGTTGTATATATATAACATCCCACAACCTCAGGTGTGTACTGCACATTAATGTGTCTGATGGTAAACATGATACTACGAATGTTATTATGAAAATAAATATGATTTATGTACCAGACAATATCATGTAAAATGGTAGTTAAGTGTTCTTAGAGTAAAATGGACGAGATTTCTATCTGTCAGGTGTCCAAAAATCGGAAATTGAAGCCAACAAAATTTTAAGTCTTTTAGAAAAAATTTCCAGCCTAAGAAATTTTAAACCATTTTTTAGAAAAATTTTTCTCATAAGATTTTTGAAAATTTTGTGATGGCCTGGTCGTGTGGGATCAGCCAGTTTATTGATAACCAATAATGATGATTCACACTTCAAATTCCTCAGTGGAAAGACGATAATAGATTGTTCCTAATCTTTCTTATAATCCGGGTTGACTACTGGAGATTGGTTCCCAATCGTCCACTTCCAGGAGTGATTCGATTATGGATTCACCGTAAGAAGATTCGAGTGAAGGTTTTTGAGAGAGAATTGGCGAACTTTGAGGAATGATTACAGTCTGTTGTAGGGAGAAATGGTGGTGAGGGATTGGCCAATCACGGACAATAGCCACGGAGATTGGAATCTCAAAAGGGATGAGGATTTTATACGGAGCACGAAGACTTGCTGGGAGAATTCTCATACAGCTGTTATGGCCTCTCTCTCTCTCTCTCTCTTCCTCGATCGCTCCCTCCCTCTATCTCTCTCCAATTTTCTCCCCTCTCTCTCTTTTATCATTTCATTTTTTCTTGCTCTTTATCTCTTTCTTTTTTCTTTCACTCTTTTTTGTTTTTTAACCCTCCCTCCCTCCCTCCCTCTCTCTCTCTCTCTCTCTCTCTCTCTCTCTCTCTCTCTCTCTCTCTCTCTCTCTCTCTCTCTCTCTAGTGGTTCCAATCTACGCGACCATTACCAGCAGCCACGACTGGCCTCCTGCAGCCAGCCAGAAGACAGAGAAGCTTCGTGTGTTACAAACAGACAGACACAGTTATGGCAGCGGACCAGCGTGGAAGCAGAAATGGTAAAAGACATGACAGGAAAGAGGAACAGATACGTTGGTCATATGATGTGCCACGCAAAAGGAAATAGAAGGAAATTGGATCTGAGATACAGATGTGGAGAAATAAATTTGTAGAACGTACCTATGAACGACTGTGGTATGAACACGAATGTTCTACACAGGCACGAAGCACGAACATGATAACTACACAAGAGACCAAATTGGAATGATGAACAGAACTAGTTTAGCCATACTTTGCCACATAGAGTAACCCAACATACACATATGTATCTAACAACCACATTGGAAAGAATGTACTGTTGGGTTAAATGATGAATGGCATGGTAATGAGACACATTGATCACGAGATATAGAAAGTTTGTGATGAAAACGTTTAGTCTGTATAAATGAGACAGCAATGTTGAAATGCTGCTACCTGGTATGGTCATCGACCAAACAAGATGATGTAGTTAAAGTAGAAAGGCTTCAGAACCGCAAGTAGAATAGTAGAATGGATTTATGATCTACCATGAAATACTGATGGAAGTCCTATTGTCTTGTCTGGGAAAAAAAGTATCATTTAACTCCAGGATCTGTTCTCCAGGGAAACCAACAGCTGGAATGCTGCCCTACAATCAGTAGCAGGGTAAGGATGGACTCTTTATAAAGTGAGGAAGTTCTCTAGCGAGGCTGTATTCCCAGTGACAGTCTCTCCTAATTTCACTTTTCACTCGTTGCGTAACCACAGGCAGGCTGAGTCCGGTAACACCATGGAAGGGGTAAAGTACAATATATGGTAATCCATTCCGGGTGTTGATGTGGGAGAGGAAAAATTACGATTATCAACGTAAGAAAAAACGAAAATTGTAAATAAGGAAATAAATGAGTGAAGAAATCGAGTCATACGAGAGAGAGAGAGAGAGAGAGAGAGAGAGAGAGAGAGAGAGAGAGAGAGAGAGAGAGAGAGAGAGAGAGAGAGAGAGAGAGAGAGAGAGAGAGAGAGAGAGAGAGAGTGCATGTGTCTGTAATTATGATAATTATCAAGTTTCAAGGCTAAACTTCAGGAGATTTTCATGTTTTATCACCTGAAATTCAGAAGGGGTTGTGGTGGTAGATGGTTTCCGCCACTGTAGATTCCCCACTGTGGAGAGAACCTTCACATTATACATATGCAAATGACCTCAAGTCTCTCAGAAAGATGTTTACTAATGTTAATCCTTCATTACCATATGTTAATTATCGTCACTACACAGATACTTATAGTGTTAATTAGTGTTAATGATGGACAAATGACTCATCCCAATAGATGGATAATAACACAGACTTATTCAATACCACCGTATCGTCTATTTAGATGATATGAACATATATATATATATATACATTGAGATGTATGGTTATGTATATTTGCGTGTGTTGACGTGTATGTATATACATGTGTATGGGGGTGGGTTGGGCCATTCTTTCGTCTGTTTCCTTGCGCTACCTCCCTAACGCGGGAGACAGCGACAAAGCAAAATAAATAAATAAATAAATAAATATATATATATATATATATATATATATATATATATATATATATATATATATATATATATATATATATATATATATATATATATATATATATATATATATATATAACATGGTATCAACAGTCTGTTAACAGGAGGTAACACGGTACCAACAGCCTGGTAACAGGAGGTAACACGGTACCAACATCCTGGTAACCGGAGGTAACATGGTACCAACAGTCTGTTAACAGGAGGTAACATGATACCAACAGCCTGGTAACAGATGGTAACGTGTTACCCACACTCCAGGTAACGCAGTACAGAAAGTCGTCTGCTCACCCATTGTCATGTAGAGGAGATCACACGCTCCTACACAAGGGATCACATTTCTCTTGTACACATTTCTCTCCTGAACAGAGCGGGATTTCACCGTAATCCCGTTAATCCTTGGGATTTTATGCGTCTCAGAGTGAGAGAACGGAAGGATTTTCGTAACGATTTCAATATATACATATACATTCTTTTTTTCTCTTTGGACTGAGGGACAAATGTTTTTCTAATGTGATTCAATTCTGTATGCAGGTCCACTAGGCTCCTCTGTCCTCAGTGGCTGGTAGTTACGTACTTATAAAATACAAAGACAAAAATATTAAATACAATATTGTATTCTTGAGGTATTGTTTGCAGTAACATGTGTGTCTTTGAGGGAATTTATTTTTTTGAGTAAAAAGTAAACTGTCTTTGTTTGCTTCCCGCCCGTGTGTACACAAGGCAAATAGTTAGTCTTATATGTGTGCACAAAACTGACCTTTTTGGTGGGGTTTTGTAAGTGCAAGTGTAAGTGCTTTTGAAGACTCGTACTTTACTGTGTCTGATGTTCAAGATGTTATTCTGCAGAACATAGAGAGAAAAGGCGCTGTTATGTTTCTTACTTGTGTCTCCCCTACTGATGTGATTATTGCACGAAAGTGCACTTGGGAACTTATCGTGTTTCATTTTTCCGTGGACTCAGGAGAATATATATATATATATATATATATATATATATATATATATATATATATATATATATATATATATATATATATATATATATATATATATATGCCTTCTCCAGATCCATAAATGCTACATACAAATCCATTTGCTTTTCTAAGTATTTCTCACATACATTCTTCAAAGCAAACACCTGATCCACACATCCTCTACCACTTCTGAAACCACACTGCTCTTCCCCAATCTGATGCTCTGTACATGCCTTTACCCTCTCAATCAATACCCTCCCATATAATTTACCAGGAATACTCAACAAACTTATACCTCTGTAATTTGAGCATTCACTCTTATCCCCTTTGCCTTTGTACAATGGCACTATGCACGCATTCCGCCAATCCTCAGGCACCTCACCATGAGTCATACATACTTTAAATAACCTTACCAACCAGTCAACAATACAGTCACCCCCTTTTTTAATAAATTCCACTGCAATACCATCCAAACCTGCTGCCTTGCCGGCTTTCATCTTCCGCAAAGCTTTTACTACCTCTTCTCTGTTTACCAAATCATTTTCCCTAACCCTTTCACTTTGCACACCACCTCGACCAAAACACCCTATATCTGCCACTCTATCATCAAACACATTCAACATTATGGATCTGGAGAAGGCATATGATAGAGTTGATAGAGATGCTCTGTGGAAGGTATTAAGAATATATGGTGTGGGAGGCAAGTTGTTAGAAGCAGTGAAAAGTTTTTATCGAGGATGTAAGGCATGTGTACGTGTAGGAAGAGAGGAAAGTGATTGGTTCTCAGTGAATGTAGGTTTGCGGCAGGGGTATGTGATGTCTCCATGGTTGTTTAATTTGTTTATGGATGGGGTTGTTAGGGAGGTGAATGCAAGAGTTTTGGAAAGAGGGGCAAGTATGAAGTCTGTTGGGGATGAGAGAGCTTGGGAAGTGAGTCAGTTGTTGTTCGCTGATGATACAGCGCTGGTGGCTGATTCATGTGAGAAACTGCAGAAGCTGGTGACTGAGTTTGGTAAAGTGTGTGAAAGAAGAAAGTTAAGAGTAAATGTGAATAAGAGCAAGGTTATTAGGTACAGTAGGGTTGAGGGTCAAGTCAATTGGGAGGTAAGTTTGAATGGAGAAAAACTGGAGGAAGTAAAGTGTTTTAGATATCTGGGAGTGGATCTGGCAGCGGATGGAGCCATGGAAGCGGAAGTGGATCATAGGGTGGGGGAGAGGGAGAAAATCCTGGGAGCCTTGAAGAATGTGTGGAAGTCGAGAACATTATCTCGGAAAGCAAAAATGGGTATGTTTGAAGGAATAGTGGTTCCAACAATGTTGTATGGTTGCGAGGCGTGGACTATGGATAGAGTTGTGCGCAGGAGGATGGATGTGCTGGAAATGAGATGTTTGAGGACAATGTGTGGTGTGAGGTGGTTTGATCGAGTAAGTAACGTAAGGGTAAGAGAGATGTGTGGAAATAAAAAGAGCGTGGTTGAGAGAGCAGAAGAGGGTGTTTTGAAATGGTTTGGGCACATGGAGAGAATGAGTGAGGAAAGATTGACCAAGAGGATGTATGTGTCGGAGGTGGAGGGAACGAGGAGACGTGGGAGACCAAATTGGAGGTGGAAAGATGGAGTGAAAAAGATTTTGTGTGATCGGGGCCTGAACATGCAGGAGGGTGAAAGGAGGGCAAGGAATAGAGTGAATTGGATCGATGTGGTATACCGGGGTTGACGTGCTGTCAGTGGATTGAATCAGGGCATGTGAAGCGTCTGGGGTAAACCATGGAAAGCTGTGTAGGTATGCATATTTGCGTGTGTGGACGTATGTATATACATGTGTATGGGGGTGGGTTGGGCCATTTCTTTCGTCTGTTTCCTTGCGCTACCTCGCAAACGCGGGAGACAGCGACAAAGCAAAAAAAAAATATATATATTTACTGTTCACAATTCTATATTGGGATGAGGATTTAATATGTATCATGTTTGCTGTCATTAATATGTTTACTAATGATGTAAGTTATTTATGATAAAGTTATGGGTCGTATTTCTAGCCAGGTAATATATATGGAAAATATAATTTCCAATGGAATTCCTTTAGCAATTCTATACGATATGTGTGCATTAATTTCTCTCTCTCCTTCACTTTTAAGTGATATGCCACTAGATTTAGAATTAGAACTTTAGATAAGCATGTGCAATTTTGAAGAAAAAAATAACTCGAAAAGCAGAGGGAAAAAATAAGGTAATTCTTCAGTTGTTTTTTTCCTTACGAAGTTCCCATAACACTTGATGACGTCACAGTTGTTTACACTTCTGTGTTTGTTGACATTGGGCTGGCGGGCCAGGGGTGCCAATCACGAGCTCCCAGAGCTGCCAACACCTCACCCCTGGCCGTGTACGGTCGACAGGCCGTCTGGAAATAGATGGATTTCGTCAGTATAGCTTATTGGGGGAAAGATAATGCTTATCTCAGATACTTTTTGAAGACTATTTTGCACGTAAGGTTGACGTTCTTACACTGCATCATTGAGCAATCGACCTTGGTTAATAGGTAATGAATTATGTTAGACTGCATCTAATGTGAGGCGTTTTAATAACGATAAGATAGTAGATAAAACGTAGGTTTATTGGTTTATTAGATAAAACGTAGGTTTATTGGTTTATTAGAGAATAACGATAAGATAGTAGATAAAACGTAGGTTTATTGGTTTATTAAAGGAAAAAATGTGTTTTGAAAAGACTGTTTCTGTAACGCCTTCACATATCTGTAATACTGATCAATACAGCTAGGTTTATTGGTTTATTAAAGGATAAAATGTGTTTTGAAAAGACTGTTTCTGTAACGCCTTCACATATCTGTAATACTGATCAATACAGCTGGTTACAGATATTGTTTCCTTCACGTATCTGTAACACTGATCAATACAGCTGGTTACAGATAATATTCCCTTCACGTATCTGTAATACTGATCAATACAGCTGGTTACAGATATTATTCGCAAAGATATGGTTTAGATTGCTGTTCAATCACAAACATTCATTATTCTCTCACCATCACTATAGCCAGGGGCGTACAGTTCACCAGTATTCACCATCCTTCACCATCTATGTGCACATCTTCACTATCACCATCATTATCACTATGATCTTGACTAACTCATCATCGCCTACGTGTCACTCTCCCATAATCACCTTCACTCACTCACCATCACCACAACCTGGGTGGTTATGGTTGTTTCTGATCACCATCATCACTATCAACACTAGCACTACCACCACTACCACTACCACCACCACAACCACTACCACCACTACCACTATCACCACCACAACCACAACTACCACTACTACCACCAGCTCCGCCGCTCACCCTGGCAACATGTTTTCATCAAGTGAGAAATTTCCCCATCTGGTGTCAAATCAACCCATCCCACACGAGGCATCACCAGCCCTTAAAACCCCTAGTAGGCTCTTACCCCTCCTCCAGGAGCCTCCTGCCACTCTTCCTCCTCCTCCAGGAGCCTCCTGCCACTCTTCTTCCTCCTCCAGGAGCCTCTTGCCACTCCTCCTCCTCCTCCTCCTCCTCCATGAGCCTCCTGCCCTTCCTCCTCCTCCTCCTCCTCCAGGAGCTACCTGCCTCTCCTCCTTCAGGAACCTCTTGCTTCTCCATCTTCAGGAGCCCCCTGTCTTTCCTCCTTCAAGGGCCTCCTGCCCCTCCTTTTCCTTGAGGAGCTTCCTACCCCTCCGCCTCCTCCTCCTCCTCCTTCAGGAACCCCCTACCCCCTCCTCCTCCTCCAGGAACCTCCTACCCCCTTCCCCCTCCTACAGGAGCCTCCTGCCCTCTCCTCCTCCTCCTTCAGGAACCTCCTACCCCCTCCTCCTTCTACAGGAGGCTTCTGTCCCTCCTCCTCCTCCTTCTAAAGGAACCTCCTACTCCCTCCTCCTTCTACAGGAGGCTTCTGCCCCTCCTCCTCCTCCTTCTAAAGGAACCTCCTACCCCCTCCTCCTTCTACAGGAGGCTTCTGTCCCTCCTCCTCCTCCTTCTAAAGGAACCTCCTATCCCCTCCTCCTTCTACAGGAGCCTCCTGCCCTCTCCTCCAACAAGCTCACATGTTGCAGTTCAACATGTACAGATTTCACCACAGCAGCACCAGGTCACACTGGACACCCAGTCCGTCCCCTGAGAACCTACCCACACACAGCCAGGGAGGACCCTGCCCCTCACGGGCCACGACGTGTTATCTGTCTTATAATGAGACGTCTTGACTACCGTGGAGGTGAACTGGTGGTGTTCTCATCATACCACAATGTATGATAACTGGCTCACTATATAGCCTCGTTATCGAAGTCAGGAGAGGCGAGAGAGAACACGTGATCATATAAATGCTAGAAAACAACGCATGGAAGAGGAAATACAAGATACAGGGCGCTTTCGTGTAGTAACACACCTTCAGAGGACAGCGCTCATTCTGTTACTCCCCTCTGAAGATGTGTGAATACACGAAAGCGCTCAGGATCTTGTGTTTCCCTTTCCATGTGGCATTTTTTAGCATATATATATATAATATATATATATATATATATATATATATATATATATATATATATATATATATATATATATATATATATATATATTTTTTTTTTTTTTTTTTTTTTTTTTTGCTTTGTCGCTGTCTCCCGCGTTTGCGAGGTAGCGCAAGGAAACAGACGAAATAAAATGGCCCAACCCACCCCCATACACATGTATATACATACGTCCACACACGCAAATATACATACCTACACAGCTTTCCATGGTTTACCCCAGACGCTTCACAGGCCTTGATTCAATCCACTGACAGCACGTCAACCCCGGTATACCACATCGCTCCAATTCACTCTATTCCTTGCCCTCCTTTCACCCTCCTGCATGTTCAGGCCCCGATCACACAAAATCTTTTTCACTCCATCTTTCTACCTCCAATTTGGTCTCCCTCTTCTCCTCGTTCCCTCCACCTCCGACACATATATCCTCTTGGTCAATCTTTCCTCACTCATTCTCTCCATGTGCCCAAACCATTTCAAAACACCCTCTTCTGCTCTCTCAACCACGCTCTTTTTATTTCCACACATCTCTCTTCCCTTACGTTACTTACTCGATCAAACCACCTCACACCACACATTGTCCTCAAACATCTCATTTCGAGCACATCCATCCTCCTGCGCACAACTCTATCCATAGCCCACTCCTCGCAACCATACAACATTGTTGGAACCATTATTCCTTCAAACATACCCATTTTTGCTTTCCGAGATAATGTTCTCAACTTCCACACATTCTTCAAGGCTCCCAGAATTTTCGTCCCCTCCCCCACCCTATGGTCCACTTCCGCTTCCATGGTTCCATCCGCTGCCAGATCCACTCCCAGATATCTAAAACACTTCACTTCCTCCAGTTTTTCGTATATATATATATATATATATATATATATATATATATATATATATATATATATATACGAACAAAGTGCATTTGAACGTGCACTTTCATAGAACATACAAACCTCCAACAGCCAGGATCGAACCCGGGACCCTTGTGCAAAAAGCGGGAGCGCTACCGCTAGGACGCCATTTGGTAAACATGCGATTGTCCCAGACAATGACATGTTTACCAAATGGCGTCCTAGCTACGTCTCTTCGTTGTATATCAACTGACTGTTATATTTCTCTATTGTGTCTCCCCTGATGATGTGATTATTACACGAAAGTGCACTTGGGAACTTATCGTGTTTCATTTTCTCCGTGGACTCATAGGAATATCTTGATCACGCGCAAAATTGTGATCCTTTCCAATATATATACTCCTTCACCCATCAAGCCACCACTCACCCCAACTGCATCTACTCTCCCTCTCTCTCTCTCTCTCTCTCTCTCTCTCTCTCTCTCTCTCTCTCTCACACACACACACACACACACACACACCATCTGTCAAGCCATTAAGGATGCCTCCATTTATTGCTTCAAGCTGGTAGGACCCACCAAGCTACCCTCGGTCCCTACCATACCATCCATCTAAGCTGTCAAGCCCTCCAAGGGCGCTAATATACCGCCCTTGAAAGCTGTCAAACGCACCGAAGACCTCTTCTATATGTTCCATCTAAGCTGTCAAGTAAGCCATAGCATGAGCACACACTGTTTACGACTTACATAATGTTCTACTTAAGCTTTCGCCGTCAAGGAGCTCTATCGTCCATCTTGCTAAGCTTTGTAATCATCCAGACATCAATTAATTATCTGCTGCAGCTGTCAAGGCATCTAGCCAGACCCCCAGCTTTAGCGTCTGTCCGAGCTGTCAAGTTCCACAAGCTGGCTTTACGCTGTTCGCTGAAAGTCCTAAGCCAGGAAGCCCTCCCCACACCCTCTACCAAGGCTGTCAAGCTATCAAGAACCCTGACACACCCTCTACCAAGGCTGTCAAGCTATCAAGACCCCTGACACACCCTCTACCAAGGCTGTCAAGCTATCAAGACCCCTGACACACCCTCTACCAAGGCTGTCAAGCTATCAAGACCCCTGACACACCCTCTACCAAGGCTGTCAAGCTATCAAGAACCCTGACACACCCTCTACCAAGGCTGTCAAGCTATCAAGACCCCTGACACTCCCTCTACCAAGGCTGTCAAGCTACTAAGATCCCTAAAACACCCTCTACTTAGGCTGTCAAGCTACCAATACCCTTTACACGCACCCGACGTAGGTTTTCAAGCTACTAAGACCCCTGACACACCCCTACATAGGCTGTAGAGTCATCTAAACTCCTAACCCATCATTTACATGCGCTGTCAAGCTACCTGAACCCCACCACACCATCCATCTAAGCTGTCAAGCTACCTGAACCCCATCACATCATTCATCTAAGCTGTCAAGCTCCCTGAACCCCCACCGCACCATCCATATAAGCTGTCAAGCTAACTGAACCCCCATCACACCATCCATCTAAGCTATGAAGCTCCCTGAACCCCACCACACCATCTATCTAAGCTGTCAAGCTCCCTGAACCCCCACCACACCATCCATATAAGCTGTCAAGCTCCCTGAACCCCCATCACACCATCCATCTAAGCTATGAAGCTCCCTGAACCCCACCACACCATCTATCTAAGCTGTCAAGCTCCCTGAACCCCCACCACACCATCCATATAAGCTGTCAAGCTCCCTGAACCCCCATCACACCATCCATCTAAGCTATGAAGCTCCCTGAACCCCACCACACCATCTATCTAAGCTGTCAAGCTCCCTGAACCCCCACCACACCATCCATATAAGCTGTCAAGCTCCCTGAACCCCCATCACACCATCCATCTAAGCTATGAAGCTCCCTGAACCCCACCACACCATCTATCTAAGCTGTCAAGCTCCCTGAACCCCACCACACCATCTATCTAAGCTGTCAAGCTACGCAGGACCCTCCCTCCCACCGTGTAATCCCCTGAGCTGTCAAGCGACACACCGCGGACCACAGCAGATTATCGACCTGAACATATTTACCGTCGCAAACATGGGTTATTATGCTGGGACACAGGATAACACTTCCCTTCCCTTCCCTTCCCTTCCTCCTTCCTGCTCTTCCCATTCCTTCCCTACCTGCCCTTCCCATTCCTTCCCTCCCATCAAGTGGCAGCACCAAACCCGGATATAGTGGCTGGGTAGCACCAAGCGTGGCACAATGGGTGGCTTACTGGGTAAGGTCTGGGTGGCTGAGCGGGGGGGCCGGCTTAATGGGCGGGTTGTGGCTGGGTTGATAATGACCGTCTCTGGAGGGCTTAATGGGTGTGAAACTGGTGGCTTAATGGGTGTGTAATTGGTGGTTTAATGGGTGTGTAATTGGTGGTTTAATGGGTGTGTAATTGGTGGTTTAATGGGTATGTAATTGGTGGCTTAATGGGTATATAATTGGTCGCTTAATGGGTTTGTAATTGGTGGTTTAATGGATATGTAATTGGTGGCTTAATGGGTGTGTAATTGGTGTCAATGGGTGTGTAATTGGTGACAATGGGTGTGTAATTGGTGTCCTAATTGGTGTGTAATTGGTAGCTTAATGGGTGTGCAATTGGTGGCTTAGTGGGTGTGTAATTGGTGGCTCAGTGGGTGTAGAACTGGTGGCTCAATGGGTATGTAATTGGTGGCTTAATGGAGAGGACACTGGCTCGTGGAACATATGTCTTTGATGGATGGATAGAATATAATGGGTGTCTGAACGCTGAGCGTAATAGGTGCGTTGCAGGTGGTGTAATGGGTGAGTTAATGGTCACCTGTGTGGGTATATCGCTCATGGCTAAATGGCCTCGTTGTAGATGGAATACTGGTGGCTTATTGGTTAGCTCAGTAAACAGCTTAATTGGGTGGGCCACTGGTGGCTGTTCTGCTTGTATGACGTGGGTGGTTCAGTGTGTGGCTTGGTAGGTGATTTGGTGGGTGGCATTGTGGGTGGCACGATGGGCGGCTGGGTGGGTGGCTGTAACTCATCTCTCTTCATTCTGGTCCAGTCTCCCTCCTCCTCCTGCTCCTCTGGACCTCCTTCATTAGCTCTTCGTTCATCTGGTGGCCAACCATGGGTGTCTCTCTGGTCTGCCATACGCTGCGTATACTGTGTTGTATATCACTTTATTACCTACCAGCTGACATTGCGTCTCCTTTATTGTGCTCATAAGGTTGAAATCTGATACATTTCTGACTCTCAAGCTCCTCTCTCACAAATACAGATTTCTGTAGCTTTTTGAGTTATGTAATGGCATCATCAAAGCCTTGTGTGTGTGTGTGTGTGTGTGTGTGTGTGTGTGTGTGTGTGTGTGATTGTGTGTGTGTGATTGTGTGTGTGTGGGTGTGTGTGTGTGTGTGTGTGTGTGTGTGTGTGTGTGATTGTGTGTGTGTGATTGTGTGTGTGTGGGTGTGTGTGTGTGTGTGTGTGTGTGTGTGTGTGTGTGTGTGTGTGTGTGTGATTGTGTGTGTGTGATTGTGTGTGTGTGGGTGTGTGTGTGTGTGTGTGTGTGTGTGTGTGTGTGTGTGTGTGTGTGTATGTACGTATTTCTATATACAAAATCTGGGAATATATCCTGAACTTTACCTCATGATGGAATGCCGATAAAAATCACCTAATTACCTAACAGAGTCATTAAGACCCTGTGACCCGGGTAATTAATAACCCAGGCGTCCAATGCCGGGCCCCAAACTACCCCGTGTTCCTCCAGTAGTTGCCTGTGGAACGCTAATTATCCAAACAGTATAATTACGAGGGTCATGTTAATGCTCAACAATTTATCTAATTAAGTCTAATTACAAATGTTTATATGACCACCGAACAACGCCACAGACTAATTACTCCACCCACGGCTCATAACTCATAATGAGTGTTTTTCCTAATGACCAATTCGGTCGTTAATTGCTTGAAGGATAATCCATTATATTACAATCCAGTCAGCTGGTTCGTGATGATTCGCGGAGATGGATCACTCGGTAACGTGTTCTTCATAACAAGGGATATAACATCTTACATCATGTGTACCTATGATAACATCTTACATCATGTGTACCTATGATAACATCTTACATCATGTGTACCTATGATAACATCTTACATCATGTGTACCTATGATAACATCTTACATCATGTGTACCTATGATAACATCTTACATCATGTGTACCTATGATAACATCTTACATCATGTGTACCTATGATAGCATCTTACATCATGTGTACCTATGATAACATCTTACATCATGTGTACCTATGATAACATCTTACATCATGTGTACCTATGATAACATCAGCGAGATGTACAGAGGGATGTTTGGCCCTCACAGATGTTGGCCAAACCTCAGGTCACAGATGTTGGGCAAAGGTCAGGTCACACATGTTAGGCAAAGGTCAGGTCACAGATGTTGGGCAAAGGTCAGGTCACAGATGTTGGGCAAAGGTCAGGTCACACATGTTGCACGTTCAGCACAGAACAAGATCGTGTTATGAATGTTCAACACAGAACAAGTGCTTGTTCTTCTACCACTTAACATATTTTCTCTTATAATGTGAGGGAAGATATGAGGTTATGAGGGCAATATATTCTGTATCATTTCATAATCTGCGTTTCACTCATAACATCCCCATTGTTACCCCCTGATAACACCCTCATGTCACTGCTCATAACATCTCTCTTTAGCATCGCCTTCATTGAAGTTTCTCTTCATTCCCAATTGTTATCAATTTCATTCCTTCCTACAGATCGAAGAGACTTCTTTCAAACGAAGGAAGAACTATGGTGTTACTAAAGTCACTCAACTCCCTCGTATATTCTCAATGAGGGAAATCACATAACTCATGAATTCTCATGTGTCTTCCAGCCTCATGACCTCATGAAAGCAGTGACAATCAGATGTAGTGAATGACACTTCAGCCTCATAACTTCACCCGTTATGAGGGAAGGATTCACGTCTCATGATTTGTGGAATTTTCTTTAAATTAATGAGTTACAGACTGATGACTTGTTGACCTGGTGACCTGGGTTAACTGGATGACCTCTTGACCTCACTGGTACGACCCTGAGCCCTGGTGCAGAGTAGGACGATCCTTCGAACACCAGGTGAACACGACCCGTGAGCACGATGGTACGACCCTTGAACATGACGGTGCGACCCTTGAACACGACGGGACGACCCTTGAGCACGACGGTAAGACCCTTGAACACGACGGTACGACCCTTGACCACGACGGGACGACCCTTACGTATGATGGTACGACAGCTTTCAGTATGACCTCTGACCTAACCCTTAGCGGGTCAGAGCAGAGGTCATACCATCTCCTCAAGTGTCATGCAGTCGTCCTTTGTCAAAGACCACACACACACACACACACACACACACACACACACACACACACACACACACACACACACGTCAAGGTTCCTTGGTTTCGACCTGGTGTTGCTCGTTCATACACGGACGCCATGGTCGTAAGGCACGACCCGTGCCGACCCATGCCTCAGACAGGGACGGGTAAATATGGCAGGGTGATCCGGCAGGGGCAAGACCCTCGTGACGTGGCAGGGAAGATATGAGAATGTCTTTGAAAAATGTTTTGTGTTGCTGTAGACCCCATCATCTGTCTTGTGTGGGAGGGATGGGGTTATGTAAGATGGGGTATGTAAGGGGTAGGAATGGGTGGTAATGGAGGTTTTCAGGGGAATGGGAGGAGGTTTGGGGGTGTTTATATGGGGATGGGTAAGATATCAGTGTGACTGTACAGAGGGAGAGAAAGTGACTGGCTGTGTTAGGTCCTGCCCAGGGTGGAGGGAGGTAGGGAAAGTGTCTGGTAGGATCAGGTACTGCCCCAGGAGAAGGGAAGTAGGGTAAGTGTCTGGCAGGATCAGGTACTGTCCAGGAGGGAGGGGAGAGTGTCACTCTTCATCACTAATAATGACCAAGTGAGGAGCTAAGCTCTTAACTGATCCCATGACGAGGCATGAATGGTTCATGTCTCCCTCCTCCTCCTCCTCCTCCTCTCCTCCTCCGCCATCATTAGCCTTCGGTGATGGCGTGACTTATTTTCACGAGACTTCATCATAGTTATCAATCATTTTTATAGTGGCATCTTTAATCCTCACTGATCATCATCTAGATAACAAAGGTAGCTGATCCTCTTCTATTCGGCCGCCACACACCAGCAAGAACACCACCTCAAAGCTTGCTCTACTCTCTCTCTCTATTCTCTCTCTCTCTCTCTCTCTCTCTCTCTCTCTCTCTCTCTCTCTCTCTCTCTCTCTCTCTCTCTCTCTCTCTCTCTCTCTCTGTTTCACACACACACACACACACACACACGCACGCACACACACACCTCACTGTGTTATAAGCCAGCCTTCCCCCCCAACCCCCACTCTCAACTTGAAGTATACTTTGGACATACCTTGTAGCTCGCGAGGTATACCTGGACATACCTTGTAGCTCGCGAGGTATACCTGGACATACCTTGTAGCTCGCGAGGTATACCTGGACATACCTTGTAGCTCGCGAGGTATACCTGGACATACCTTGTAACATATGTGTGGAACATACAGGAACTGACTCTGCAGAAGACGAAGTTGTGACAACGTATAATTGTGTATACTGAGGATGTGACAACTGTGACCTTTGACCTGACCCTTTGACTGATGATAAGGAGACACAAGTGTTGATTGGAGGTGATTATTCATTCGATCGTAAAGTCTAATCAGTAATTGACCTTAAGTTGTGGACAGTTATAATACATGAGAGAAGAACACGGAAGATATTTTAGAAATATTAGAAATTCTATTCCTAATACAGAAACACAATACCAAGATATTTTGGATGTGTTATGAAAGTAATACAGGAAATGTTCTATAACTGTAACAAGGTATACCTAGTGCTATTCATTATATTCAAAGCGATATTGCTATCTTAATATACATGAACTGTATTCATGTATTGGTTTATGATACATCAACTGTATCTAACTGTACTGTGCCAATCATACCTAATCAACATTGACTCTTAATGGATAAAAAGGAAGAAAATGCATTCTGAGATACATGATACTGTATTATGAAACGCAGTGACGATACAATGAAGTGAGCGCTTTGAGAAAATACAGTTGACGTTGAGTTTCAGAAAGTTGTAACACTGAGGGAATTTGGTAGATTACAGGGATGTGCATCGCTGTATTGCGCAGGCCCCCAGCAGGTGGGTCTTATCATGAAACCCACTGGCCTCATGCTGGATACATATGGTGGTCTCTTGAGCATAAAGGTACAGTTCTTGAGCACGACGGTACAGTCCCTGAGTAGGAAGGTACAGCGATTGAGCACTAAGGTTCAATCCTCCAACATGATGGTACAGACCTTGAGAACAATGGTACAGTCCTTCAGTGCTTCAGCATGACGGTACAGCCCTTGAGCACGACGGTACAGTCCTTGAGCACGACGGTACAGTCCTTGAGCACGATGGTACAGTCCTTGAACACGACGGTGCAGTCTTTGAGCACGATGGTACAGTCCTTGAACACGACGGTACGACCTTGAATATTACGGTATGAGCCTTGGGTGTAATGGCTGAGCCTTTGACTAAGGCTGGGTTATCACACTCCAGGGTTGTAATGTCGTGTTCAAGGGTCGTATCATGTTAAAGTGTTCTATATAGTCGTGATAATGGGTCGTACTCACGTGTTGTACCGTCGTGCTCAAGCGTTGTACCATCGAGATCATGGATTGTACCGTTACGGTACGAGATCGTACCGTCTACATCAAGGGCAGAGCCTTCATTCCCCTGGGCCTCATCATTGTGTTCAAGGGCTGCTGTACCGCTGAGGTCAAGGGTCGTACCATCATGACGTACCCAGCGGTGTCGTGAGGTGGCTGTATTCTCCTACTTCAGATGCTTTGGAAAGAGGGTCGTTGTTGTGGTCGGTCGTTCAAAGCCCCCTAAAAAAAGAAGGGAGAAAGAATGAGAGAAAAATACATGTGTGTTGTACGGAAAGAAAATTCTCCACTCGTGGGGCCCAAACATCTGAACATTAAACTTTTTAAACTTTTCCATAATGTTACTACTAACCTTTTCATCACTTAGATTATTATGCTAACCAAGTTCGCTCACTATAAGAGGACTTGTTTACGTATTTTCTTACAAGTTTCTTGTTTAATTTCTTGTTAATGTCATTATCTGTTTTATCTTTGCATCTTTTCAAGAACCTTTCATTGTTCACATCATCAGATTGGCATGAATGCTTAATGGTAGTGATCAAGTCACGGCTTACTTGTCTCTCTCTTCCATGGTGGACTATCATGGTCCACATCTAGTTGTAACTCAGTTTCTCTTAATTCTGGTACCATCTTTGTCGTCCTCCTCTGGACCATTGTTATTCCTTCTCTGTGCATCTTTAAGTACAGTGACTCGTAAAGTTTATTCAGGTTTTGAACAGTTGGCTGAATATTTCATATATACAAGCAGTAACAGTAAGTAGGATGTGATTATGATCTTTGCCAACAGAGACTTAACGATCGTTCGTTTATGGGTCTTCCAAGGTGGGGCTCTCACGACAGGTGGTTACAAGGTCGACTGACGACGGGGAGTTACAAGGTCGACTGACGAATTGTAGTTACAAGGTCGACTGACGACAGGTAGTTACAAGGTCGACTGCCAATTCCCTTTCCACCAGAGTCTTACGATGTATATCAAGCTGAATAATACTCACATCGAGGTCCTCTTCCCCCGTTTTCATTCCTCATCATTTTCCGTTTCCTTGCTTTACGTTTCGTGTTCCATATATCAAACCAACGTTAGAGTTTGTCTAAGTACGCTTGTGAGTTGGTGGAATCCTCATCACTCTTTAGTTCACGATCTTACCATCATCAGTGAACATACTCGGGTATGAGAACAACACAGATGAAAGACAGTAATGGTTCTAGGATCTGGCCCTGCCACACACCATTATTGACCCCAGTCTATATTGAGAAGGCTCCTCTGCCATGCATCCTTTGTTCTCTTCCACGAAGGAACTTTTCCATCCATCGAGTCTCCTCCCCAGAATTCCTGCCGGTAGATCCCGCTAACTTCCAATGTGGCACAGTGTCAAATGCTTTCATTCCAAATGAAAACGATCCACCTTTCTTTTGCGCAATACGATGCTCACTTTCACTAGAAGTCTAAGAGGTTTATCAGGCATGACTTTCATCTGAGTTCGTGTTGTCTCTCGCACAGATAGCTCCACCTTTGTAAATAATCATCGAGAGAGACAAATCTAAAGTCTAATGCAACTCCTCGGTCACCTTTGATAAAGATTGCCACTACATTTACCCTCCTCAACTCACTGGGCATTTAATCTTCCTCCAGCGATATTGTGAACGTTTCAAGCAGCCTACTAAGAATGTGTGTGCATGTGTTTGTGTCTCTATGTGCGTGTTTGTGTCTGTGTATGTGCGTGTTTGGGTCTGTGTATATGCGTGTTTGTCTGTGCGTGCGTGTTTGTGTCTGTGTGTGTGCGTGTTTGTGTCTGTGTATGTGCGTGTTTGTGTCTGTATGTGCGTGTCTGAAGATGTCTTTGCGTATGTGATTGTGTATATATGAGTGTATGTCAATAGAGAACACTGAACAAATTACCCCGGCCATGTGCGCTACACGCGCGTCCTATATTCGCAAAATCCTGGGGACTTCGAGATCCAGGTCAGATCTTCCATGAGTGTTCAGTGGGTGAGGTGGCAAGACTGTGGCCCTTAACCCCTCACACTCTTGACATTCTCCACCACACCCTTAACACCCCTTCCCCTCACCCCTCTCCCCTCATCCCCCTCCCTCCTGCAGATAGATACGTCAGTCGACTTTCCGTGTGACCCCTTAAGTCATGGTTGAACACACACACTCATGACCAATGGCTTGTTACGGTAATCATGATTGCGTCTGCTGGTGTGTGCCACAGCTGAGGATGTGTGTGTGTGTGTGTGTGTGTGTGTGTGTGTGTGTGTGTGTGTGTGTGTACCCATACTTCTCTTACTTTAATGACACTTTAATACATGGCTTCGTCTTTCTCCCATGCCCCAGAGCGGTCGTAATCACGAGGGTTGACTTAAGACAAATCCTTGTCTCCTCTTGACCAGCCTGGAGGAACCTTATGTATATATCGTTGTCAGGGTAATTAGCTGTTGTTTTTCCCTTCTTAATTGGTTAGGTAATGGGGTCATTAGAGCGACGGAGAGACTGAAGAGGGTCGGGTCATTAACATGACAAAAATATACAAGCATATTCCCCTGAATAATGAAGGAAACCTTCCTTCGTCTTGAACACTGGGTTAAAGACAACATCCAAATATCTTCCACACTTTTACAGTCAAGTTTTGCAAAGGTTCATCATCATCCCGGACGCTCTAACTTCCTCTAAATGTTCCAATACATCTCTACAGCTGTTGTCCAATCCTCCCTGCCTCTGATACCGACATTAAGGAATTCCATCAACCTTAACAAGATCAGATTCCCCTGTCCTGCCACATGGAATCCAACTCCACAACACCATAACTATATTTTGTTTCTCGTCGTCTATATCCTCCGGTTATTGTTTCTGCTCCTTCTATATAATCCTACTTCGATTCTCTTGCTAATTTCCTTCCTTATACATCTCTCTTTTCCATAAGAGAGATATAGAGATGTGGTAGCTTCAAGTTCTTCCATCTATATGGTTCTCCATCTATCTTTTCCCCGCCAAAATGTTGGCCATCTAGCGTGCTGGCTGGCGGACTCGATCCTCCACCCTGGTGCAGAGGATTGAGTCCTGATCCTGCCTCCACTGTGGCATCAGATCCCTTATAATCCACGGTGAGGGGGATTGGGTGGGTGTGGGGCGTTGGTTCTACGTTCAATTGATTTATCGGCAGTCAACAGCTCCCCCCCCTCCCCCCCCAGGTCTCTGGCTGGGTTCATGCCAAAAAAAAAAGGGTTCTCTAAAAACCAGACGTGTGAGACGGTTTCTAAAAGTCTTCGTGGTTTCTATAAGGACATCGTGGGGGTTTCAAAGTATGGTGTCCAGGTTTCTAAAGGGAACGTCTGGCGTTATTTCAGATTGATTTCGGGGTTTCTACAAAGGCTGGTTTTTGGTTTCTAAGAACAGAATCCGGTGTTTTAAGGGGAATTACATGTGGTTTTCAAAAAGAGAGAGCAGGAGATGAAAGGAATGATCAGACATCCTAAAAAGAAACCTTGGTTTTCTAAAAGTGATATTGGGTATTTCTATGGAGTTAGCTGAGGTTTCTAATAGGAAATTCACGGTTTCTTCGGGAAGAGAATCTGGTTTCAGTGTTTCTGAGACACTCTTTGAGTTATATGTGTTGTCTGTTGCTTCATGAGACAATTCGAGGTTTCTCCATGGGTCTCTAAGATTTCTGGGAGGACTTCAGAGGTTTCTAAGATTTCTGGGAAGACTTCAGAGGGTTTCTAAGATTTCTATGAAAGATTTCAGGGGTTTAAGATTTATGGGAGTACTTCACGGGTTTCTAAGGTTTCTGGGAGGACCTGAGGGGTTTCTAAGGTTCATGGAAGATTTCAGAGGTTTCTAAGGTATCTGGGAGGACCTGAGGGGTTTCTAAGGTTCATGGAAGATTTCAGAGTTTTCTAAGGCTTCTGGGAGGACCTAAGAGGTTTCTAAGGAAATAGTTGAGGTATGTTGATGGAGCGAGAGTGTCCACAATGCTCAGACACACAGCTAAACCTTCTGTGTGGAATTCTAAGTCTCTATAAGACTCTGGGAAAATGATGGGTTCCAGACGTGGTGGCTGCCTCGTCTACCTTAAAATATTATTCAAAATGTCTTAAAAGAACATTTTTTTCCTTTTATCTAATACTCGACAACGTTTATTTCCAATGTATATGTTTGAAATTATTCATATACGTTTTTGTCGTTATTACAACAATGTCTAAATTTCTTCTCTCGTTTGATTTAATGGAATGAGTTAAGGTGTCGTTAATATTTTTATGTGAGTACAGATCTCTGGGGATAGGTGACTAGGTCTGATCCCTGGGGATAGGTGAGGATGGAGTACTATCCACATGTTACCTGCATGTTGTACAAGACGAGCTAAGGAGGGAGGGAAGTGAGATGGTGGAGGAGAAGGTTGGAAGTCCTTCCCTTCTGTATTATTTCTTCAATTCAATTTGTTACAGACCAGTACATATACACCACTCACCAGCTTCTGTTGTTGTTTCACATTATCTCACGACACAGTTTGCTTCATTAGATAAAGTTTGAATTAAATGTCCTATGTTGATATTCACTATATTCTTGAACAACAGGAGATACATCAGGCACAATAACACAGCCCATCTTCTGTCAAATTTATCATAAATGATACAACACAATATGAACAACAAAACATTTGCGAATTACATCTTGAAATGTTGTAGATGTATGTGTCAGAGGTGGAGGGAACGAGGAGAAGCGGGAGACCGAATTGGAGGTGGAAGGATGGAGTGAAAAAGATTTTGAGTGAATTGGAACAAAGTGGTATACAAGGGTCGACGTGCTGTCAATGGATTGAACCAGGGCATGTGATGCGTCTGGGGTAAACCATGGAAAGTTCTGTGGGGCCAGGATGTGGAAAGGGAGCTGTGGTTTCGGTGCATTATTACATGACAGCTAGAGACTGGGTGTGAACGAATGTGGCCTTTCTTCTTCTTCTTCTGTTCCTTGCGCTACTTCGCTAACGCGGAAAACGGCGATCAAATGAGTATGGATCTTTATTATGACAAGTTTTCCAAATGAATAGATGAGAGAGAGAGAGAGAGAGAGAGAGAGAGATGAATCACTGCCAGGTTTGGACTGTGGCCAGGTGGGTTACGACCTTACACACATCCACGCTGTGTAAACAGGAACAAATCAGTGGGGGACATGTAGCCCAGTGAGGCACAGCCTTCTTGCGAGATCCAATCATATATCAGAAAATCAAGTTCCTTACGTTCTCATTGGTCGATCCGTGTTGTGCTTTCGGTGCTGACGGAACCTTCCTGACGCCGCTTGGCTCATAATCTGATTGGTTGAGAGTGTCTGTTTATAATCTGATGCTCTCTTGGTTTCGAAACCTGATTGGCTGGAGGTTCCTAAGGGTCAAATCCTTTACCGGTAATGATCATTGTACTCAACTCTTTTTAACTGTTAACTGCACAACATTTACGAAAGCCACACCTCATTATTACTGAAGACGAATGGATGGTTGTCCACGCCGCTCACTGAGGCTTCCAAATTACATTTTCTTTGCACCTTTTTCGTTTTCTGTCGCCAGCTGTTTGGATGATGGTGTTTTTCCGTCCTGTGGACAATGGAAGCCACGCACCAACTGTTTGTTTAAGGGGCCAGAAAATAGAACTTGATATCCCTGATGATGATAATAATAATAACCTTAGTGCTCTCTCATCATCAGGGGTGGAAGCTGCCAGAGTTCAGGTCCCTCCATCTCAGGGCCGCTGGAGTGAAGGGCAACCAGGATCCACAGTCGTTCGTCTCACGTCTAAGGGCAGATGGGGCTCAGGGCTTGGGTCTACTCGTCTCAGGGGTCGTGTGGAGTAAGGGCAGAAGGGGCTCAGGTCCGGCCTTCTCTCAGGGCTGCTAGAATAAGGGCAGACGAAGTTTAAATCCTCAGGTCTCTCCGTCTCAGAGCTGGTTGAATAATGCCAAACAGATCTCAGGGTTCAGGTCCGTTAGACTCAGCGCTGGTGCAAGGAAGACAGACCGGACCCTCCCGCCAGCCGAGGGAAACGGCGACAACCCCATCATCATAAACAACTTCAGGATCAATGTCATTTCTACAAGAATTTGGCGTTTTTACGGCGGTGACGTCATTCGCTAACACACACACACACACACACACACACACACACACACACACACACACCAGCTAACGAGCACATAACACCCTAACGAGCTGCAAATGAGGAATTGATGGTTAGCCCGGATGGCAGTGGTCTGCAACAATGATGAACTGGATGATTTGTTAAGTATAGGTCGCCCTGACACCTGCTGAAATGAAACCCTTAATTACATACAGATTAATTAACTGTATCTCCATTACCTTACTGTATTCAAGGCCTAATTACCCTTCTGTTAACTGGTATTCATATATTTCTCTTATGTTTCCAAAGTCAAATTCGAGGAATTTTTTTTCTCAAAAAAGTTTTTCTTAATTTTGATTTTAATTTGTCTACAGGGGGAAAAAATTTAGACCTATGGGAAATGCCTCTGTCTGTTAATGAGATTCAAGCGAAATTAAACTTAGAATGAAAGTCAGATTTTTAATTCGTTTGTTTTTTTGATTAATCATTCAATTCGTTAGACCTTTTGATAAGTACAGAGTTTAGAAATAGTTAGAAACGTAGATATGAAAAAAAAATTGTCAAAATCTGATTCAAAATTTAAAAAATGTTAAAGTTTAAAGAGTTTTTGATCTTAGAGAACTTTTAGGTAGAGAAAAATCGCAGACATTTAGAAAATACATAAAACGCAGACATTTAGAAAATACATAAAACGCAGACATTTAGAAAATACATAAATCGCAGACATTTAGAAAATACATAAAACGCAGACATTTAGAAAATACATAAAACGCAGACATTTAGAATATACATAAAACGCAGACATTTAGAATATACATAAAACGCAGACATTTAGAATATACATAAAACTGAATAATATAGATTTGTTACGAACGTACAGTCACAAGAGCCAGGTTTGCATAGCAACTATACAAGACTGATGAATGAAAACAAGATGAGTTCTCAAAGTACAGAAAACGATACAGATAGTCAAGCATTGTAGAAACCACCACGCATTAAAGATACCACTAAGAGTCTGAGGAAACCCCCATGCTTAAAAGAAAACACCACGTGTCAAAGAAACCATCACGTGGCTAAGAAACCACCACGTGTCAAAGAAACCACCACGTGCTAAAGAAACAATCAATGGCTAAAGAAACCACCACGTGCTAAAGAAACCATCACGTGCTAAAGGAACCATCAAGTGTCAAAGAAACCACCACGTGTTAAAGAAACCACCACGTTCTAAAATAACCACCACGTGTCAAAGAAACAATCATGTGTCAAAGAAACCACCACGTGACAAAGAAACCACCACGTAACTAAGAAACCACCACGTAACAAAGAAACCTCCACGTGACAAAGAAACCTCCACTGGAGATGAGAAGTAATCAACCCCGGCAATTACCTCGTTACGAGGCAAAGATCTAATTACCTTGCAATCTCCGCTTGGGGTAATTCTTTTTAGATTACTTTTATTTTGATTCTTTTTTGCCTCAAAAGTGATAGATTAAACAAGTCTTGACGAAGAAGGTAAATATGTAACTGTTCCTCTATATTGTTTGGGTCAGGGGATTGTACGAATGCTACTGAAACCGTGATGATTTTTTGTGAAGCAATATATGTATCTTTTTTCTTTTTCTTTCATACTCTTCGCCATATCCCGCGTTAGCGAGGTAGCGTTAAGAACAGAGGACTGGGCCTTTGAGGGAGTATCCTCACCTGGCCCCCTTCTTTGTTCCTTCTTTTGGAAAATTCAGAAAAAAAAAAAACGAGAGGGGAGGATTTCCAGCCCCACGCTCCCTCCCCTTTTAGTCGCCTTCTACGACACGCAGGGAATACGTGGGGAGAATTCTTTCTCCCCTATCCCCAGGGATAATATATATATATATATATATATATATATATATATATATATATATATATATATACATATATAAGAGAACATGGAACATATCGAGATAACAGGTAACACAAGGACTGTTGGATTGCATCAAGTTCACCTGTCTAAGGTCATTACTATCATCAAACATCTAATTTCCCAAGTAAAGGCCAGACCACCTCGCCTGGCCCTTGGGTCTATATAACGCAATTTCGTCTGAATAAATATTGTCTGATCATATATAACAATGTCTATTCCAATGTTCTGTCAACTTATGTCTAAAGAAATGTCGATAAGTTCGTCTTTACAATCTTTACCCCAAGTAATTTCCCTCTACAGTGTACACTTTGAAAACTCCATGTCCATCAAATTTCTCAAATGTGTTAAGATATATGTAGGTATACGATTACCATGGCTCTTATACTCCCTTTCATATATCGTATAGGAATATGGCATAGGGGAAGAGCTTAGTGTACGACGTATAGATGGAGGTTCATATCTATATATACAATAGTCGACTAACATCTGGGTGTGGCTAGTGATTTAGAGAGAGAGGCCACACAGAGAAGCCCGCAGAATACAACATATCACCTCATGTATTCTACATCAATAGATAATCGTAGGAAATTCATGTCTTTGTTGTGCCATAGCAAATAGATGAATGCGGAAACATACAAGGGTATGGATATATCATATCATATTATTATATATGACATACCTGACGCCAGTAGTGGGGGATGAGGAAGACTTGGGTTCACTCAGGTTATCGCCACATGACTACGTATTAACGAGAGGGATTCATGCAAAGTCTTGATAAAAGACTGGAGAAAAGCGACTGACCTAAGACAGTGCTCACTGTGACCTTGTGCCCAACTTATCCAGTAGCCAACGAAAAGCTCGTGAGGGTCAAAACATGTGCTAAACATGTTTATATATCTATGTATCTATGTATCTATCTATTAATCTATCTATCTATCTATCTATCTATCTATCTGTCTATCTATCCATCTATCATCTATCTATCTATCTATCTATCTATCTATCCATCTAACTATCTATCCACCTATCCATTCATCTATCTATCTAACTATCTATCTAACTCCCTAACTATCTATCTAACTATCTATGTAATTCTCTAACTATCTACCTAACTATCTATCTAACTACATAACTATCTATCTATCTGTCTATCTAACTATCTATCAATCTATCTATATCTATCTTGTTATCATTACTCCATTCCTAATCCCAGCGGTTGTTGTTGTTGTTGGGGGGGGGGGGGGGTTGTAGTTCAGGTAAACACAACCTCCACAATCATAAGTACCATTGGTACAACACCACCAGTTTAAAATCCCCAGGAGAGGCGGCGCTGCTGTTGTTGTGACGATAGACAGATATCAAAAGATAAAGAAAACGTCTGGAATTAGCCAGGGGTGCGGTAAGGAGAGATGAATAACGGTAGAAAACGTCGTCATGGTTGTAACAAGGAAATGTTTGGAAAATGAGCGAGAAAAGTTGTGGAGTTGCTCCAGCGAGCAGTTTATGTAACGACCAACCCTGATAGCGCACAACCCCAGGGAAACTTGTTTTATTTTTGGATTGTGTGTGTGTGTGTGTGTGTGTGTGTGTGTGCTATGCATCAGTTCTCACCACATCTCTGTAGATTCTGATGTAGCTACAGGCTTCAGACCCCACCTAACACCTGTACCTGTAGATTCTGATGTAGCTACAGGGGGTCTCGAAGTCTGGTCTGTGTGGTGATAGACATGATCGACGTTTTATATACAAGATATAAACCATGGTATACAGTTCATGGTTTAACATTGCTTTATCAATGGGGTTCATGGTTTATCATTTATCAATATTTATCTTTGATTTTAATGAAAGGTTTTGTGGCTAGATTTAGTCTAACGGAGAAGTCTGTAATTAATCACATGTGTAATGGTAACTTTGTTACAGTTCGAGTGGGGAATTCACGGTTTACCATGTTTTAACTAGAGGAATTGTGATTTAACTTTGGGTTAATGAAAGGTTTTATGGTTTAACTTAGGTGTGACGAAAAGGTTTATGGTTTAATGTTTGTCTGGTGATAGATGATATCTGGTATGGGTTTAACAAAGTGTTGTATAGCTTAAAACTGGTTTAATAAACAAAACATTTCTTCATAATGCCTTTTCTTAACAGATGTGAACTGAAAATCAGGTCATTAGAGAGTTGAGGTCAATTTCATGCTGGTTTGATGATGATTTAACAAAGTAACTCTGGTTTAATGTCGAGCTCAAAAAGGTTTAACTGGTTGGTTTATAAGAACTGATAAGTGTTATTACTGGTACATATACGGAGCACTCCACCTTGCCCTTGCTGGCAGAGAGAGAGAGAGAGAGAGAGAGAGAGAGAGAGAGAGAGAGAGAGAGAGAGAGAGAGAGAGAGAGAGAGAGAGAGAGAGAGAGAGAGAGAATCTTACTCTACGTTGCACAGCTTTAAGTTCATGTAATGAGGGTTTCGTTTTAATTCACATTTATCACAGGTTTTAAGCAAGTTCAGTTATCTGTTTCATGACTCATATGATATGTTTTGGTAAGTTTAATAAAGATTTTGATCAAAAAACAATTATATATATATATATATATATATATACATATATATATATATATCTTCCATACTATTTGCCATTTCCCGCGTTAGCGAGGTAGCGTTAAGAACAGAGGACTGGGCCTTTGAGGGAATATCTTCACCTGGCCCTCGTCTCTGTTCCTTCTTTTGGAAAATCAGATATATATATATATATATACGAATAAAGTGCATATGAACGCGCACCTTCATAGAACATACTAACCTCCAACAGCCAGGATCGAACCCGGGACTCCTGTGCAAGAGGCAGGCATGCTTACCGCTAGGCTATGGGCCTGGCTAGTAGGTTTGTATGTTCTATGAAGGTGCGCGTTTATATGCACTTTATTCGTATTCATATACCTCCGCGTTGTACAGTTAGGTTCGGTAAAACGCTATCAGCTGGCTATGTGCGCCTGTTGGGAAATAACCGGTGTAGACCCCGTTGCTCACCATTGTGAGACGAAGGGTATTCGGGTACTTAGTATTCGAATAGTTGTTTCCTATTATACAGTCCCTTAGCCTAGCGGTTAGCATGCCTGCCTCTTGCACAGGGGTCCCGGGTTCGATCCTGGCTGTTGGAGGTTAGTATGATATATATATATATGTTTGCTGGTTTAATCTATATGATTACTTATGTAGTGAACTTTATACTTATCTGTTTTGTCGTATACATAAATATACATTTGCTGGTTTTTAATCTATATGATTACATTTTATGTTGGTTTCTCGATAACTGATAACTACGTAACATGGTTTCAAGTTTGGGAAAAATGTTTTCGCTGGTTTCCAAAAAAACAACAACTGAGGATTGGTTTACGATAATTTAAATGGTTTATATAATTCCTATATGGAGTAGATAGTGGTGCAGTCGACGATAGATAGATTGTTCTCTGAGGCAAGCTGTTCCTGAGCGGAGCTGAGGAAACCAAGCTGAGGGAACTCACTGGACTGAGCATAGCTGGGGGAACTCAGCAGGAGGTACTGCACGAAGTTGTAACTCTCAGTGGGAGAGTTTTACGTCATGTGTGCATCTTGAAGGAAGCAATAGAGTGAAGGATCTTCGTAGGATATTTGTGCTGTGGTATATTGAGCCACTGAGGGATGTAGAGCTTTGCTGAGGGAGCACGAGGGATGGTCACTACTGAGTACACACCTTCACTGACCGAGTGCAGGTAGAGCCCACGCCCTTGTGTTGGCCTCCTATCTCGTCCTTATCTGGCCTCATAGTCTCACTATCTCTTCCTTTTGGCCGATTTTATGGCCAATAAAGTTTTATAGGGAGGGGAAGGGAAGGGAAGGGGGGGAGTTGAAGTGGGGGAGCGTAGGGGGGATGGTGGGGTGAGGGAGGGAGGGGAGCTGCAGCGTTGCTACCGCCCCTAATTCTAATGTCAACTGGACGTATTGCACGGTCTGGTAGGGCGTTAGCAACACTGGTCAGCAGCCACCGATTCCTTCAAAATGGTGGTGATGGGTGGCGCTTGGTGAGGGGGCGCCCATCCCTGCCACCCCTTGGTGATGGGTGGCGCTTGGTGAGGGGGCGCCCATCCCTGCCACCCCTTGGTGATGGGTGGCGCTTGGTGAGGGGGCGCCCATCCCTGCCACCCCTTGGTGATGGGTGGCGCTTGGTGAGGGGGCGCCCATCCCTGCCACCCCTTGGTGATGGGTGGCGCTTGGTGAGGGGGCGCCCATCACTGCCACCTCTTGGTGATGGGTGGCGCTTGGTGAGGGGGCGCCCATCCCTGCCACCTCTTGGTGATGGGTGGCGCTTGGTGAGGGGGCGCCCATCCCTGCCACCTCTTGGTGATGGGTGGCGCTTGGTGAGGGGGCGCCCATCCCTGCCACCTCTTGGTGATGGGTGGCGCTTGGTGAGGGGGCGCCCATCCCTGCCACCTCTTGGTGATGGGTGGCGCTTGGTGAGGGGGCGCCCATCCCTGCCACCCCTTGGAAATGGGTGGCGCTTGGTGAGGGGGCGCCCATCCCTGCCACCCCTTGAAAATGGGTGGCCTTTGGTAAGGGAAACGACCCCTATATGTTCTGTACTGAAGCTAGATGGAGCAGATGGTTCTTCCATCTAGCTTCTCCATCTGTACTGAAGCTAGATGGAGCAGATGGTTCTTCCATCTAGCTTCTCCATCTGTACTGAAGCTAGATGGAGCAGATGGTTCTTCCATCTAGCTTTTCCATCTGTACTGAAGCTAGATGGAGCAGATGGTTCTTCCATCTAGCTTCTCCATCTGTACTGAAGCTAGATGGAGCAGATGGTTCTTCCATCTAGCTTCTCCATCTGTACTGAAGCTAGGTGGAGCAGATGGTTCTTCCATCTAGCTTCTCCATCTGTACTGAAGCTAGGTGGAGCAGATGGTTCTTCCATCTAGCTTCCCCATCCATACGGAAGCTAGATGGAGCAGATGGTTCTTCCATCTAAATTCCCCATCTGTACTGAAGCTAGATGGAGCAGATGGTTCTTCCATCTAGCTTCTCCATCTGTACTGAAGCTAGATGGAGCAGATGGTTCTTCCATCTAGCTTCTCCATCTGTACTGAAGCTAGATGGAGCAGATGGTTTTTCCATCTAGCTTCTCCATCTGTACTGAAGCTAGATGGAGCAGATGGTTCTTCCATCTAGCTTCTCCATCTGTACTGAAGCTAGATGGAGCAGATGGTTCTTCCATCTAGCTTCTCCATCTGTACTGAAGCTAGATGGAGTAGATGGTTCTTCCATCTAGCTTCCCCATCTGAATTGACTCCTGTTATCAAGTGGGTAACCTCAACCACCTTTGTTTTTACCAATCATCCTCCACACCTGTTCCACCTGCTCCACCATCCACCTACACCACCAACCCCACCATCCACCTACCCCACCTCCTCCATCATCCACCTACCCCTCCATCCACCAGCTCCACCATCCACCTACACCAACAACCCCACCATATACCTACTCCACGAGCTCCACCATCCACCTACTCCACCGTCCACCTCCCCACCATCCACCTACCCCACCATCCACCTGCTCCACCAACATCTCTCACCAGTCCACCTGTGTTTCCTCCGCTCCACCACAACACGCAGCCCACCAACGTAAACTGACACACACAAGCTAATTGGCCATCATCAACCTTACTCAAGTTGCACCTCCAACCTCACCCTCACTCAAGTTGGACCTTCAGCCTCACCCTCACTCAAGTTGTACCTTCAACCTTACCCTCACCCTCATGCAAGTTGTACCTTCAACCTCACCCTCACTCAAGTTGTACCTTCAACCTCACCCTCACTCTCATTCAAGTTGTACCTTCAACCTCACCCTCAGTCAAGTTGCACCTTCAACTTCACCCTCACTCTCACTCAAGTTGTACCTTCAACCTCACCCTCACTCAAGTTGTACCTTCAACCTCACCCTCACCCTCACTCAAGTTGCACCTTCAACTTCACCCTCACTCTCACTCAAGTTGCACCTTCAACCTCACCCTCACCCTCACTCAAGTTGCACCTTCAACTTCAACCTCACTCTCACTCAAGTTGCACCTTCAACTTCAACCTCACTCTCACTCAAGTTTCACCTTCAACTTCACCCTCACTCTCACTCAAGTTGCACCTTCAACTTCACCCTCACCCTCATTCAAGTTGTACCTTCAACCTCACCCTCACCCTCACTCAAGTTACACCTTCAACCTCACCCTGGAGGACGTGCAGTCATGACGACGTGGGGGGAATATAATTCCATCCGACGACGAGGACCATATTAGAGGGACACGGAGTACGAGGGCGACGCTACCTGAGGGAGGTGGGAGTGGAGACCAGGCAGGACGTGCCACGTAACAGCGTGTGTGATGAAGGTCTGGTTACATTCAACACTATCATGATGGATGATATACACGATGCATGTATGTATCATCCAGTATATGGATGATATACACGATGTATGTATGTAGCATCCAATATATGGATGATATATACTACATATATACTATCCAGTATATGGATGATACATACACATGTATACATCATCCAGTATATGGATGATAAATACTACATATATATCATCCAGTACATGGATGATATATACTACATGTATACATCATCCAGTATATGGATGATATACATGAAGTATACTGACCATAAGGTCTGGTGTCCTCACATGTAAGGTCGTATGGAAGGCATCCAAAAGTTGTGGAACAGGGAAGGTACCACAGAGAAATGGAAGCGACTGCCCTCGACCGTGTACCCAACACCAGCAGAGATAAGAAAGATAAGATAAGAAAGATAAGATAAGAAAGATAAGATAAGAAAGATAAGATAAGAAAGATAAGATAAGAAAGATAAGATAACAAAGATAAGATAAGAAAGATAAGATAAGAAAGATAAGATAAGAAAGATAAGATAAGAAAGATAAGATAAAAAAAGATAAGATAAGAAAGATAAGACACAATAAGTTTAGATTTCTGTGAGGGCAGATGACGTTAACACAGAGCAGTTTCTCTGAAATGAGAAAACTCTTGGACACAGTTGGGAGCCAGGGATGAGGGACGTGGGGAGGTGTACGTAGGGACGTGGGGTGGTGTACGGAGGGACGTGGGGAGGTGTACGGAGGGACGTGGGGAGGTGTACGGAGGGACGTGGGGTGGTGTACGGAGGGTGGTGTACGGAGGGACGTGGGGTGGTGTACGGAGGGTCGTGAGGTGGTGTACGGAGGGACGTGGGGTGGTGTACGGAGGGACGTGGGGTGGTGTACGGAGGGACGTGGGGTGGTGTACGGAGGGACGTGGGGTGGTGTACGGAGGGACGTGGGGTGGTGTACGGAGGGACGTGGGGAGGTGTACGGAGGGACGTGGGGTGGTGTACAGAGGGTGGTGTACGGAGGGACATGGGGAGGTGTACGGAGGGACGTGGGTAGGTGTACGGAGGGACGTGGGGTGGTGTACAGAGGGTGGTGTACGGAGGGACATGGGGAGGTGTACGGAGGGACGTGGGTAGGTGTACGGAGGGACGTGGGGTGGTGTACGGAGGGTCGTGAGGTGGTGTACGGAGGGACGTGGGGTGGTGTACAGAGGGTGGTGTACGGAGGGACGTGGGGTGGTGTACGGAGGGACGTGGGGTGGTGTACGGAGGGACGTGGGGAGGTGTACGGAGGGACGTGGGGTGGTGTACAGAGGGTGGTGTACGGAGGGACATGGGGAGGTGTACGGAGGGACGTGGGTAGGTGTACGGAGGGACGTGGGGTGGTGTACGGAGGGACGTGGGGTGGTGTACGGAGGGACGTGGGGTGGTGTACGGAGGGACGTGGGGTGGTATACGGAGGGACGTGGGGAGGTGTACGTAGGGACGTGGGGAGGTGTACGTAGGGACGTGGGGTGGTGTACGGAGGGACGTGGGGTGGTGTACGGAGGGACGTGGGGTGGTGTACGGAGGGACGTGGGGTGGTATACGGAGGGACGTGGGGAGGTGTACGTAGGGACGTGGGGTGGTGTACGGGGGGACGTGGGGTGGTGTACGGAGGGACGTGGGGTGGTGTACGGAGGGACGTGGGGAGGTGTACGGAGGGTCGTGGGGTGGTGTACGGAGGGACGTGTGGTGGTGTACGGAGGGACGTGGGGTGGTGTACGGAGGGACGTGTGGTGGTGTACGGAGGGATGTGTAGAGGCTTATATACATATAGGCGAGGCCCCGGGGGTGTAAACCCTCCCCTTGTGTTAACAGGCTGATAATACCATGTATGTCACACACACACACACACACACACACACACACACACACACACACATATAAGTAACCAGAGTTTAGCTGAACACCAAGAAAGTAATCCATTTTCTTCACGGGATAAAAAGGAGTTAAACAAAGTTTATTTACGTTTTTGTAAAGTTTGAAAAATAGAAGGAAAACAGGAGAAACTACCACGACTTTATGGTCCTCTGGGAGCAATGATTTGCATAATCTCCCACGAAACAAGAAGAGTAATGAAGAAAATGACAAGACAGGAATGGCGGGGGGGGGGGGGGGAGGAGAGAGAGAGAGAGAGAGAGAGAGAGAGAGAGAGAGAGAGAGAGAGAGAGAGAGAGAGAGAGAGTGGAGGAAAGAAGGAAGAGAGGGAATCACGATTGAGAAAGAGAAAAAAAAAGAACAGGAATGGAACAGAAAATGATTCAATAACGAGAGGAAGAGAAAGAAAATGAGAGATGGGATAGAAATGTAAAAGATATAATTGCATAAGTTGCATTAAGTGGCAGGAAAGAAAATAATATTATATATATATACATATATTCCTATGAGTCCACGGGGAAAATGAAACACGATAAGTTCCCAAGTGCACTTTAGTATAATAATCACATCATCAGGGGAGACACAAGAGAGAAATACAACAGTCAATTTGTATATGTATATGTTTGGGTATGTTTGAAGGAATAGTGGTTCCAACAATGTTGTATGGTTGCGAGGCGTGGGCTATGGATAGAGTTGTGCGCAGGAGGATGGATGTGCTGGATATGAGATGTTTGAGGACAATGTGTGGTGTGAGGTGGTTTGATCGAGTAAGTAATGTAAGGGTAAGAGAGATGTGTGGAAATAAAAAGAGCGTGGTTGAGAGAGCAGAAGAGGGTGTTTTGAAATGGTTTGGGCACATGGAGAGAATGAGTGAGGAAAGATTGACCAAGAGGATATATGTGTCGGAGGTGGAGGGAACGAGGAGAAGAGGGAGACCAAATTGGAGGTGGAAAGATGGAGTGAAAAAGATTTTGTGTGATCGGGGCCTGAACATGCAGGAGGGTGAAAGGAGGGCAAGGAATAGAGTGAATTGGATCGATGTGGTATACCGGGGTTGACGTGCTGTCAGTGGATTGAATCAGGACATGTGAAGCGTCTGGGGTAAACCATGGCAAGCTGTGTAGGTATGTATATTTGCGTGTGTGGACGTGTATGTATATACATGTGTATGGGGGTGGGTTGGGCCATTTCTTTCGTCTGTTTCCTTGCGCTACCTCGCAAACGCGGGAGACAGCGACAAAGCAAAAAAAAAAAAAAAAGAAAAAAAAAAAAAATATATATATATATATATATATATATATATATATATATATATTCCGATGAGTCCACGGGGAAAATGAAACACGGTAAATTCCCAAGTGCACTTTCGTGTAATAATCACATCATCAGGGGAGACACAAGAGAGAAATACAACAGTCAGTTTGTATATACATATACATATATATATAGATATATATATATATATATATATATATATATATATATATATATATATATATATATATATATATATATATATATATATATATATATATATATATATATATATATATATATATATATATATATATATATATATATATATATATATAGTCATACATGTATATGGTTGGGAGATGAATGGGTTATTCATCATGGATCAATGGAGAGAGAGAGATAGTCGGAGACTCGCATTTGGATCTCTTAGAGACATCATTAGCGGGAGGGAGGGAGGCTTTAGCAGACACCTCCTCATGGAGAGATAATTACAGAGACGAACTTGGATCACCGTGAGACATTATTAGTACCTGGGGGGGGGGAGCGCCCCCCTCCTCCTCACTAGGGGCATTATTACCTGAGCCTTATTATATAAGACTCCTGATAACTGAGCAGGATGGAGAGAGAGAGAGAGAGAGAGAGAGAGAGAGAGAGAGAGAGAGAGAGAGAGAGAGAGAGAGAGAGAGAGAGAGAGAGAGAGAGAGAGAGAGAGAGAGAGAGAGAGAGATCAATATACCATGAAGCTAGCGTCATGCACGTGTCTTCCAACAACACAATCCATGTCGTGTCGTGAACAAGACTAATCTGGGTCATGGTCAAGGAACAGCAGGTCTCGGAGGTCATCCTCGTTCTTCTCCCTCACTAAAAGGTCATGATGGAGGTCACCTTCGTCCCTGACCTTCAGTGAGAGGTCATGCAGGAAGTCACCTTCGTGCTTGACCCTCAGTGAGAGGTCATGTGGGAAGTCATCTTCGGTTATGACTACTCACTCGAAGGTCATGAAAGGTCATGAGGGTCGCCCTCGTCTTTGACCCTCACTGATAGTCCAGTTAAGAAAATTGGTCACCATGATTCTTGACCACAGCTGTGCGACACCTTAATCCTTACGTTCCATCTTCCACTTTTCCATATAGATGAAGTTGGCATTTTACTTCTGCAAGGTATTTCTTTTCCCTGATTTCTACACCGCGTGGTGCCGGAGGGAGTGGAGGAGGGGGAGCGAGCCTTGGCTTTGCTATTCTTTTTTGCTGATTTTGAGATAACAACATTTTTGCCGTAGTGTTAAGACCTGAGTATCTCGCTTGACCGCTGTGTCTGTATAGCCTACGTCATTGTACTACGTGTGTGTGTGTGTGTGTGTGTGTGTGTGTGTGTGTACCTACAAGATACAGTGATGGTAGCAGGAACAGATAACGTCATATCTCTTATCACTGCTTCTCTCAGACTTCCTTCGAGCTCTGAGGGATACCCCGAGGGATAATATCAAACATTTTCTCTCTCTCTCTTCAAAGGACTCCATAACCCAAGGTGGCCTGGTCAGTCATCACACAAGGGGAGTGTGTAACACTGCGCCATCTTCCAGTGTTTCCTGCGTGTTGTTCTTCCTCTTGTAAATATAAGAATGATAATGACCCAGACGTCATCTTGGGCCCAGCTCGGCCAGCAGTGATGGCCCGAGCCAACCTATATGCTTTTGTGAAAAAAAAAAGAAATGTGTTGTGTTTGTCTATGGCTTTATCTTTATCTTTTTCTTCATTTTGCAGCTGTACGGTGCTTGAACAAGTCTGGTTCAGCTGAACAGGTTGAACTGTAGGGCTAGGCTGTTCAATGAGGGATGAGGATAGACTCTGAACAAGGCTAGCAGGATGTGAACTATCCTAGGAAAAGACATCTTTGATCCATTTAGGGGATGAAACAGCTGATCACCTAGCCACCTTCGACAGACGTACAGACACAGCTGATCTGCTAGGAAGTTACACACAGCTGGTCTGCTAGGAAGCTACACACAGCTGATCTGCTAGGAAGTTACACACAGCTGGTCTGCTAGGAAGCTGTACACAGCTGATCTGCTAGGAAGTTACACACAGCTGGTCTGCTAGGAAGCTACACACAGCTGATCTGCTAAAAAGCTGCACACAGCTGATCTGCTAGGAAGCTACACACAGCTGATCTGCTAGGAAGCTACACACAACAGATCTGCTAGGAAGCTACAAACAGCTGATCTGCTGGGAAGCTACACACAGCTGATCATCCAGAAAGCTTGACACAGCTGAAGAACCAGAGTTTGATACAGCTGATCATCCGGACACATCCATCTATATCATCAGTTAGACTCATGCAGCTGATTGGATGAAGCTGACACGCACAGCGGTACCAGAACTGATTGTTGGAGTTTCTGCCCACAGGGAGAAACCCACACCACATCTTCTCCCTGCTGGCTTGATTATCGAGCTGATCAATTCTCGTTGATTAATCATCCTCCTGTTGATCACTGTGTCCGTTGGTCAACTGTGCCTCCCCCATTCGGATCAGAGATTCGCTTCTCGCTGACCCATACTGACCCATATGCGCATCCTTCTCAAATATGAGCTGCGATAGTCATGCTTTGAGACTTCCCATGTAGTGTGGGCGTACGACACAGCAAGACTGATGTGCCATCACACTTCCCTAGTCGTGTGAGCATACGACACACCAAGAATGAGATCTCTTAGGTTGACTATTG
>NC_092272.1:11485436-11490436 GCF_036320965.1 Panulirus ornatus
ACCAGAACATCCCTAAACATCCCAGAACATCCCTAGACATCCCAGAACATCCCTAGACATCCCAGAACATCCCTAGACATCCCAGAACATCCCTAGACATCCCAGAACATCCCTAGACATCCCAGAACATCCCTAGACATCCCAGAACATCCCTAGACATCCAAGAATATCCCCAGACACAGGTCAACATGAGACCTCCCTCCCTCCCAGTTCCTTCATCTGGCACTAACCACAATATTCTGGCCTCTCCTTCCCCCGTACAGGAGCTGGTCGCTTCCACACCCAACCAGAGGAACTGGAGGGGAATCCTGATTGCTCTACTGGTGATTGGCTGCGTCTGCGGCCTAATCATCTTCTCGGTGGTGCTGCTCACGCCTCCTGACGCAGGGCCAAGGTTCACAGGCACGAGGTTCACTTTAGCTGACGTCCTCAGTGGAGCGTTCATACCGCCAGGGTTCAACGGCAAGTGGATATCAGGTGAGTCGAGGGGGTCCTTACGGCTGTGTTACCCCATCTGCCAGAGTCTGTCTCTCTCTGGGGCATATCTGGGGTGTGGGGGGTGTTCTTGGAATATGTGAGGGTTCTCTTTCTGGGGGTACATCTGTGGGGGTTTTCTGGGGCACATCTGGGGGTTCTCTGTCTTGGGCATAGATGTGGTGTTCTGTCTTGGACATGTATGTTGTGTTCTGTCTTCGGTACATATGTGGGTTCCTTCTTTGGGGCACATCTGTAGGGGGCTCTCTGGGGCACATCACACATCTGGGGGTCTTCATTCTAGGGCACACCTGTGGGGTTCTCTCTCTGGGGCATGTTTAGGGGTTCTCTCTCTCTCTGGGGCAAGTTTAGGGGGTTCTCTTTCTGGGGGACAGATTTAGCCTGTTTACATGGATATATAAATCTACAGATGAAGGATAAATTGATAAATCCACAGAAAGATATATATCGATATACATACTGATATACAAACATACAGACAAACGTATCTAAAGATAATCAGAACTAAAGATAAGGAGAAAGGTCGACCTGTAACTAGACTACATATACGTAGATGAATAGACATATATTGCTCACATCCACAGGTAGATAGATAGATGATTTGATTAATAAAGTATGAGACAAAATGAGCCATGAATAGATGAATGAATGATTTGGGAGATATTTACATTTCTAGAAAAACAGTGACATAGATAAAGTGTTATGATGTTAGATAAAAGATGGAGTATATATATATATATACATATATATATATATATATATATATATATATATATATATATATATATATATATATATATATATATATATATATATATATTTTTTTTTTTTTTTTTTTTTTTAAACTATTTGCCATTTCCCGCGTTAGCGAGGTAGCATTAAGAACAGAGGAATGGGCCTTTGAGGGAATATCCTTGCCTGGCCCCGTTCTCTGTTCCTTTTGGAAAATTAAAAAAAAATAATGAGAAGGGAGGATTTCCAGCCCCCCGCTCCCTCCCCTTTTAGTCGCCTTCTACGACACGCAGGGAATACGTGGGAAGTATTCTTTCTCCCCTATTTTTTTTTTTTCATACTATTCGCTATTTCCCGCGATAGCGAGGTAGCGTTAAGAACAGAGGACTGGGCCTTTGAGGGAATATCCTCACCTGGCCCTCTTCTCTGTTCCTTCTTTTGGAAAATTAAAAAAAAAAAAAAATGGCTTTGCTCATACACTAATGTATAGGAGGTTCTCATGACCCAAATGACTTCCGGTTGGTCATGAGGTCAAAATATCCAGTGACCGCTCACCCTCTCTCGCTGATCACATCATGAGATAAAGATGAGTTTTATCGCATATCAAGGGTCTGTATTACGTTATCCTTAAATAATCTTGTGCTGTATTTTAGGCAGTTTTAAGGGATTGCTTTAGCATCACTTTCGGTAAATGCTGTCACCAGTGTCAATGTTTTGGAGAGGGGTCGAAGCATTGCAACTTTGATGACATTTCTCATTGATCTGTGGAAAATTTAAGTTACTCTGAAGTCATTTTAAGTGCATTTAAAGGAAACCTTGGCTTTGATTATTGGCATTTTAAGGTACTGGTCTATGACATCAATATGTCGTTTACTGACGACTTTGACAAACCTTTTGTATTTCATATTATTTTTAGGACATTTAAGACACAATTATAATCACGGGAGTCTCATAAGCGAGTTTGGTTTGAGGTGTGACGACATGTGAAAGCGATTGAAAGGAATTGAAGGAGATTCGATCCCTCTTATCTCCCAGAAGAGAGATGATTACGATGCTGAAACAAGAAACATCCAGCAATTCATGACCATAATAGACTCCCCCGTCTCACACCTATTATTACCCTATTAACGGCCATACATTACCCCGTCTCACAGTTATGCATTGCCCGTCTCATGGCCATACATTACCCCGTCTCACAGTTATTCAATACCCCGTCTCATGGCCATACATTACCCCGTCTCATAGTTATGCATTGCCCGTCTCATGGTCATACATTACCCCGTCTCACGGTTATTCATCACCCCGTCTCACGGCCATACATCGCCCTGTTTTATGGCCATACAATACCTTCCACTAATGACTATACATTACCCCATCTCATGGTCATATATTACCCCATTTCATGAGCCGTACATTTAACCCCATCTCATGGGCGTTAAACAGTGAAGCATAACTTACAAACTCCTCGTAATTTGCATGTTATAACAGGTTAAAGTAATAAAATCATCCATAAAGGGATAAAACTAATTAGTATCGGCCAGCACATTTGCATATAAAAACAGATGGGTGTTGCCAATCCCCCGCGCCTCGGGAGCTATAACCAGACATGTTAATTAGTAAAGGCAGCAAGGATTTATCCTGAGGGAGGCATCTGGGAACACTGTTAAGGACCAAGAGACTAGTAAACGTAAATTGACCCGAGAGTTGTGAGGGAGATGTCTCTCTCTCTCTCTCTCTCTCTCTCTCTCTCTCTCTCTCTTTCTCTCTCTCTCTCTCTCTCTCTCTCTCTCTCTCTCTCTCTCTCTCTTTCTCTCTCTCTCTCTCTCTCTCTCTCTCTCTCTCTCTCTCTTGGGGCGTGGAGATGACACAGCGAGGCTGGAAGGAATAAGTAAAATTGGTGACATGGAGGCAGATGGTTGAGGAGGGTGAATAGGGCTGTAAATAGGGGGAATGGGTAGATGGGAGGAGATGGGAAGGTGTTGCAGAAATTGGATGATGTGAAGTGAGGGAGAAAACGAAGATAGAAGAGAGACGTATTAGGTGTTGACGATAGCAGAACCCAAGACAGGGTGTAGCAAGGAATTGTTCTTGGACAGAAAGTTAAGATAAAGGAGAAGATAAAGGAGAGATAAAGGAGAGATAAAGGAGAAACATTTTGGATAAAGAGAAATAGAACAGGAGAGATAAGTGAGTAAAGAGGATATATAAGAATATGGGCAGATAAAAATGATAAGAATCGAAAAGGACAACACAGTGGCTAGGAGAAGGAAGACTGTAAGACAGTGCACAGGGAAGATAAAGAAGATAGAGATAAAGAAGATAAGAGATAAAGAAGCAAGAAAACTGATGATTGTTGCGGGAGATTAATAGAAAGTAAATATGTTAAATGATTTGATGAAGTGAAGACTTCGTGTGGTGTACGTCAGAGAAGATGTAGGTAGACGGTAGGAACAGGGAGAAAGTGTGGCACTCACAGGGAGAACACAGGGAGAGTAGATGATGGTGATGAAAAGTAGATGAGGGAAGAGAGAAGACTTGAATTAACGGCAAGTTGAGACAAGATCAAGTGTCAACACACACACACACACACACACACACACACACACACACAAACACACACACACCTCATTTTCTACGTTTTCTTCTTTATCATCTTGTTTTGCCCAGCTCCCCAATACCTGGCCTCTCATCTCCCACCCTGAGCTCAGCTCCCAACCACCTGGCCTCTCATCTCCCACCCTGGGCCCAGCTCCCACCACCTGTCCTCTCATCTCCCACCTTGGGCTCAGCTCCCAACCACCTGGCTTCTTATCTCCTACCCTGGGTCAAGCTCCCCACCACCTGGCCTCTCATCTCCCACCCTGGGCCCAGCTCCGCACCACCTGGCCTCTCCTCCTCCTCTCCCCCGCCCTTGCCTCCCTCTCACTCCCTCTCCTTCAACCGTGAAGGTCACTGCAGCCGTCTAACACGATCCCATCTTCTTTATTACCCTTTCCGTCCTTATCCCAATTTCATGGGGGTCAAAGGTCAGATACCCATTTTCCTCCCTTGTTTCGTCCATGGTCCACGGGAATGATGGGTTGTCTTGCACAGCCAACACCCCAGCAGACGAAGGTGTGTGGCCAGAGAGTAGTGGAAAGCACTTTGTGCTTCACTTACATACCACATGTCATCTTCTGTTTCCCATTTCGTCTTATTGTCACTATTTCTTCAACTCCGATTCTAATTGGGTCAGGATTCTAATGCTCTACCTTAGGATCCTGTGGTAGGAAGAGCACATCACGATGCCATAGAAGGATTAAAACCTCTTCTACAGATCCTCTTCTTCATCATGGTTGTTTTCGTTACATTAACTATTCAGTGGCGTATGCAAATTAGTTGATTAGATTGGCGAAAACGTATGGTCGATGTGAATAATGATGCTACGAACACACACACACACACACACACACACACACACACACACACACACACACACACACACACACACCCCCAATAAACTTTCAAGGAAGGAACATGAATTTAGGTAAAGGAATTCATGTGTATCTAACCTCCTCCTCCACCATGATAGAGTGAGCTTCGGTGTCGAAAAAGGAGAAGGTTGGCTGAATCGTGTGTTCCTGGAATACCAGAAAGCATTTGACACTGTCACACATAAGGTGATGATAGAGAACCTTGATCTTGAGGCAGGATTAAGAAAAATTATCCTCCTATGGATAGGAACTCACTTAAGTGGAAGGAATCAAAGGACACAAGTCAGAGAATCCTTCTCG